>NW_022589842.1:822324-929572 GCF_004348235.1 Phoca vitulina
TATATATATATATATATATATATATATATATATATATATATATATATCAGGATGACTAAGTTTCATTATTCTGTCTTATGTTGTATCACCATAAAATCAGCATGGTTGTAGCACTTCGTTTAGTATTCACTTTGTATAGGAACGTCACTCATTTTATCTCTGTAATCTCCTAGTTATTAGCTCTTATTCTTTGACCCATACCTTGGGTAACCAAAAGAATTGGAATCTAAACAGAACCTCCTTTCAGGATTTTTTAAAATGACTATTTGATGAGGGAAAATCACAAGAAAATAAAAAGTTCAATCCAATTAATTAGTTAACAGCATGGAGTATTTTCTAGGGGTAACAGTGGTTAGAGACTGGAATTGTAGTTGGTGATTTATCTATATTGTTTGGATTTTTTTTTTTAAATGAGAACATCTCTGTGTATTACTTTGTTAATTAAAATAATAAAAAGGAGGGGCAGTAGAGGTTGTGGGAACTACTTTTTCAAGAAGTTTGGTGACTTGAAAGAAAAAGGAGACAGCTTAAGTAGAAAGTTTTGTTTTTTAGGGAAGATGGTACATTTGAAGGGGTGGGAGGTGGCGGTGGTAAGGAAGCAAGAGAGAGTGAGTTGGAGTCCAAGTTAGAGAGTGGGGATCTGCTGAAATCAGATGTAGGACTACCTCTGGCTTCACTAGAGCAGTGGTTCTCCAAGTGTGGTAAGAGGGCTCTGGGGGGTTCCTGACACCCTTTCAAGGTCAGACTGTTTTTGAAGTAATACTAAGACATTGTTTGCCCTTCTACTTTCATTCTCTTGAGGGTACAGTGGTGTTTTCCTTGGCTACATAACTGTGTAACTATGAATGTCATGCCAGACCTCAGAAGCAGATATAAGATCTAGCCAGCTTTTATTAAGCATGACCTTCAGGAGTTTTACAAAAATGCAAAACAATACCACTCTTCTTCTTCTTATTTTTTTTTTTTTTTGAAAATAGAGGTTTCTTTCCCATAAAAATGTTACTTATATTAACATGTTTAATATTTTTAAATGATTTAATTAAATTTTTAAATAAAAAATTTCTCAGTTTTAATTTCTAATACAGGAGATGTTGATAGATTATGGTTCACATACATAAAAGCTCCTTGGACTCCTCAGTAATTTTTAGAGTGTCAGAGGGTCCTAAAACCACAGTCTGAGAGCTGTTGGGCTGGGGTGTGGTTAGCACAGGTATTTCTGCCCGAGAAACAGGATTGAGGGCTGAGAGCAGTAAAACCTGCAGTCCTGAGGAAGACAATGGGAAGTTGAGGGAATCTTTGATAATAAGGTTTTAAGCCCATCTTTTCTGTCAGTAAGACAACAGGGTCATTTCTGAGAGTGAGGTGATCCTGGATCAGAAAGGTGATTGTTAGAGCCTCTTTTGCCCTTCCATTGTTCTTCTGTTGAGAAAGCTCTGGCATTAAATGCAGACCAAGAGAAGGGCTGCTCACAAGTTGTAGATGAGTAGAACTGTGAAGGGCCCTGGAAAAGGTGGAGTAGCATGTTGCTTGCTCCATCCTTCTCCCTCACTTCTCAGCCTCAAGATTCCTCATCTGAAAGGTGGGTTGTTGTGATTGCAGAGAGTTTAACATAAAGCCTGCCTTAATGAATATAGCCTATTATTCTTAGTTGGGAGGTGTATAGTTTCCTGGGATGGAGAAAGTCATCTTCTTAAGCAAGGTCATGGACCACTAGGAGCCTCAGGGTGACTGCTAGTGAAAGCAAAATCCCTTTATCTTTCTGGGCCTTCAGGATCCTCACTGAGACATAAAACTTGAAATGTTCAACTGTGTATTTTAGTAGTTTTTGTAGTACATAGAAATCATATTATGAATTCTTTTTTTAAATTAACATAAAATGTATTATTATCTCAGGGGTACAGGTCTGTGATTCATCAGTCTTACACAATTCACAGCGCTCACCATAGTACATACGCTCCCCAGTGTCCATCACCCAGCCACCCCATCCCTCCCACCCCCTCCACTCCAGCAACCCTGAGTTTGTTTCCTGAGATTAAGAGTCTCTTATGGTTTGTCTCCCTCTCCAGTTTCATCTTGTTTCATTTTTCCCTCCCTTCCTCTATGATCCTCTGTCTTGTTTCTCAAATTCCTCGTACCAGTGAGATCATATGATACTTGTCTTCCTCTGATTGACTTATTTCGCTTAGCATAATACCCTCTAGTTCCATCCACGTCGTTGCAAATGGCAAGATTTCATTTTATTGATGGCTTCATAATATTCCATTGTATATATATACCACATCTTCTTTATCCATTCATCTGTTGATGGACATCGAGGCTCTTTCCATATTTTGGTTATTGTGGACATTGCTGCTATAAACATTGGGATGCACGTGCCCCTTCAGATCACTACATTTGTATCTTTGGGGTAAATACCCAGTGGAGCAATTTCTGGGTTGTTAGGGTAGCTCTGTTTTCAGCTTTTTGAGGAACCTCCATACTGTTTTCCAGAGTGGCTGCATCAGCTTGCATTCCCACCAACAGTGTAGGAGGGTTCCCCTTTCTCCACATCGTCACCAACATCTGTTGTTTCTTGACTTGTTAATTATTTTCTAGTTTTACTTTCAACTCTCTTTTTAAGACTTTTCCTATATTCAGAAAAACCAAACAAAATTATGAGTTTAGAGAAAGCAAGGAGGCCATACATAGGCATTCAGTCAACTTTTATGTGATCTTATACCTCAAGATAGTTTAATGTTTCTAAAAGATCAAGTATTATACCTTATTTCTCACTGGAAAGAATTTTTTTTAAAGATTTATTTATTTGAGAGAAAGAGCCTGTGCTCTCATGCATGTGCGAGTGGGGGGAGGGGCAGAAGGAAAGACTCCTCAAGCAGACCCCCTGGTGATCACAGAGTCCCATGCAGGGCTCAATCTCAGGACCCACCCATGAGATCATGACCTGAGCCAAAACCAGGAGTCCCACAATCAACCGGCTGAGCTCCTCAGGTGCCCCTGTTTGGAAAAATATTTTAATGTACTCAATTATACTAGTATATTCCAGCATTTGAACTCATTAAGGGAAATTTTTCATATAATTTGTTTTAAAAGACATTGTAAAATTTTTTACTTTAATAGGCAATTTAATTTTTTCCTATATCTCTTTTACATTTTTTGCAGGTATAATTTACATACAGTAAAATTTACCTTTTTCAGTTACAGTTCTTCGAGTTTTAACAGATATTCAGTTGTGTTAACCATCTCCGCCAATCAAGTTTTGTCATTCCCCAAACTCTGCCAGTGCCCCTTGGTGGTCACTCCACCCCCGCTTTGGGCCCCTGTCTACCGCTGATCTGTATTTTGTCCTTTCATTTCGAGAAGGGCATGTAATTTAAACAGTGCATTACCCCTGCTTCTCTCTCTCTGGGAGTGCTCACAGCTCAGCCTAGTCATTTATAAACTCTTAAATTAAGACTGACCTGTACCTGTGGGTACTTGCCTGTTAAAGAGGCAGTTCTGGTCCACAGCTTGGGGGAGCTTTTACCCTCATTTTACAAGTTTTTTCTACTGCCATTATTTAAATAATTTTGTGGGTTATACTTTTATACTTGAAGAAAATTACCAAACGCTTAAAAATGCTATAACATAAAGGATTTGAATTTTTAAGTATTTTAATTGAGGCATTTTCATTGTTGTAAATTTTTAGCTTTCCAAATTTCACCGCGTTCCTGTTTTCTATTAACCACCACTAATTATGAAGCACTGAGGCCCTTTCCCTTCAGCAGGAAAGAAGGTTAAATGAATAACTAGAACAATCCTGTTCCCTTGGTAGATGAGCGGTGTTTTGAGTGGAATAGGTTAAAGCATTATATAAAGTTAAATTAACTTTTGTCAATACTTTAATCTTGATAAAGCTAGTTTATAAAAATTGTAGCATAGCGGAAAACTGTAATCTTTACTGAGGGAATCTGTAGAAGATTTGTGCTCACATCTTCTGAATAGACTTCATATATACTGTACATAAATACTGTTTCATTCCCACGTGCATCTTTAAAAAAATACTTTAGAGCTAAGTATATGCTAAATACTGTCATAGACATTAACTTAATTCTCATAACAAACTTAGAAACAAAGTCTAGAAAGAGAGCTGAAGTAGAGAGGTATGTAACTTGCCCAAGGTCGTGTAGCCAGGGTGTAGCAGAACCACTTCCCTTCACCTTTCATTTGTTTGTCTTTATCCAGCCTTTGTTTATCTGCAGTGTAAGGCATCTACATAATGCTAAAGATTAGTTTAGTGCCCCATTTGGGGCAGTGAAATGGCTAGGTATCTCGTTATTCTATATATGTCTCTACCTGTGACTACAGTTTCTGGCATTGTATAGCCAGGGACTGTGTTCCTGCTCAGTGTAAACTGGCCAGAGGAATGATTGCAGCCCCTGAACCTTCAGCCCTCCCCCCGACCCCTGTTGGGTAGATGAACATAGAGTTCTGTACTGTAGTAATTTGTGAAGTAGTCTGATTTTAACTTACTCAGAATGACTCAAGAGTTGTTCTATATATTTGAACCTCCTGGGAAACCAGACCTAGAATTAGTCTACTTTGTGGGGGAACCCAAAGATCTTTTTTTTTATTATTATGTTATGTTAATCACCATACATTACATCATTAGTTTTTTTTTTTTTAAAGATTTTATTTATTTGACAGAGAGAGACACAGCCAGAGCAGGAACACAAGCAGAGGGAGTGGGAGAGGGAGAAGCAGGCTTCCTGCTGAGCAAGGAGCCTGATGTGGGGCTTGATCCCAGGACCCTGGGATCATGACCTGAGCCAAAGTCAGATGCTTAACCACTTAGCCACCCAGGCGCCCCACATCATTAGTTTTTGATGTAGTGTTCCATGATTCATTGTTTGCGTATAACACCCAGTGCTCCATGCAGTACGTGCCCTCTTTAATATCCATCACCAGGCTAACCCATCCCCCCGACCCCTCTCCCTTCTAGAACCCTCAGTTTGTTTCTCAGAGTCCATAGTCTCTCATGGTTTGTCTCCCCCTCCGATTTCCCCCCCTTCATTTCTCCCTTCCTCCTCTCTCTTCTTTCTCTTCTTCTTTTTTTTTTTTTTTTTTTAACATATAATGTATTATTTGTTTCAGGGGTACAGGTCTGTGATTCAACAGTCTTACACAATTCACAGTGCTCACCATAGCACATACCCTCCCCAATGTCTATCACCGAGCCACCCCATCCCTCCCATCCCTCACCACTCCAGCAACCCTCAGTTTGTTTCCTGACATTAAGAATTCCTCCTATCAGTGAGGTCATATGATACATGTCTTTCTCTGATTGACTTATTTCGCTCAGCATAATACCCTCCAGTTCCATCCACGTCATTGCAAATGGCAAGATTTCATTCCTTTTGATGGCTGCATAATATTCCATGGTATATATGTGTATATATATATATATACCACATCTTCTTTATCCATTCATCTGTCGTTGGACATCTTGGCTCTTTCCGTAGTTTGGCTATTGTGGACATTGCTGCTATAAACATTGGGGTGCATGTACCCCTTCAGATCCCTACATTTGTATCTTTGGGGTAAATACCCAGTAGTGCAATTGCTTGATCATATGGTAGCTCTATTTTCAATTTTTTGAGGAACCTCCATACTGTTTTCCAGAGTGGCTGCACCAGCTTGCATTCCCACCAACAGTGTAGGAGGGTTCCCCTTTCTCTGCATCCCCGCCAAAATCTGTCGTTCCCTGACTTGTTAATTTTAGCCATTCTGACTGGTGTGAGTTGGTATCTCTTTGAGGTTTTGATTTGGATTTCCCTGATGCTGAGCGATGTTGAGCACTTTCTCATGTGTTTGTTGGCCATTTGGATGTCTTCTTTGGAAAAATGTCTGTTCATGTCTTCTGCCCATTTCTTGATTGGATCATTTGTTCTTTGGGTGTTGAGTTTGATAAGTTCTTTATAGATTTTGGATACTAGCCCTTTATCTGATATGTCATTTGCAAATACCTTCTCCCATTCTGTCGGTTGTCTTTTGGTTTTGTTGACTGTTTCCTTTGCTGTGCGAAAGCTTTTTATCTTGATGAAGTCCCAGTAGTTCATTTTTGCCCTTGCTTCCCTTGCCTTTGGCGATGTTTCTAGGAAGAAGTTGCTGCAGCTGAGGTCGAAGAGGTTGCTGCCTCTGTTTTCCTTTAGGATTTTGATGGACTTCTGTCTCACATTGAGGTCTTTCAACCATTTGGAGTCTATTTTTGTGTGTGGTGTAAGGAAATGGTCCAGTTTCATTCTTCTGCATGTGGCTGTCCAATTTTCCCAGCACCATTTGTTGAAGAGACTGTCTTTTTTCCATTGGACATTCTTTCCTGGGAGAACCCAAAGATCTTGAGAACAAGCCATGAAATACATCAGAGTTAGTGTTTTGGACTTATTCCATTCTGATTATATAATCAGTTTTTGACACAAGCAGGAGTATATGAAAATTTTTTATGTTCCCTGAGCAGCCTAAAATAAACTACCAAAGGAAGTATGTGGAAGTTCGCTGCTTTATTTTTATTTATTTATTTTTTTTAAAGATTTTATTTATTTATTTGACGGAGAGGGACACAGCGAGAGAGGGAATACAAGCAGTGGGAGTGGGAGAGGGAGAAGCAGGCCTCCTGCCGAGCAGGGAGCCTGATGTGGGGCTCGATCCCAGGACCTGGAATCATGACCTGAGCCGAAGGCAGCCGCTTAACGACTGAGCCACCCAGGCGCCCCTAGTTCGCTGCTTTAACACAGTATAACATTTAAAAATTCCCACTTTGTGTTTAGCTAAATCAACCCACTGACCTTTGATTTCACTCTGGCATGCAGACTCGGTAGCAGTTGGATGAGTAAAACCTCTTTTAATTGACATTTAATATCCATTAGTTGATTTCAGAAGTAACTCAAAAATGAACTTGAAGAAGTATATGCAGTTGACTCTTGAACAACATGGAGGTTAGTTTAAAATCCACATGTAACTTTTGACTCCCCAAAAAGTTAACTGCTGTTAACTGCTATTAACCAAAACCCTTACTGATAACATAAACAGTCAATTAACAGGTACTTTTTATGTCATATGTATTATATACTATATTATTATAATAAAGTAAGTTACAGAAAATGTTATTAAAATCATAAGAGAAAATACATTTATAGTATTGTACTGTATTTAACTGAAAAAAATACAGTATAAGTGGACCCATTCAGGTCAAACCCATGTTATTCAAGGGTCAGCTGTAATATTTTTATGAAAATATTTGCATTTGTGCATAATTTTAGCTGCCTAATGAGCCCATTTAAATGATTGTGAAATTAGTATTTGATACCAAAACTAATTAAATCTTAAATTAAATCTTAAAGCAGAAACAAAAAGACAATTACTGTCAGATCTGCTCTTTCAGCAGAAGGCTTTCTTTAATTTTAAACCTTACTTTAAGGTTTTATAAATGGAATTGCATGACAAGAAGTTAAAATAATGATATATGCTCTATAAAAGGATTAGAGGAATAAGCTCCATTAACCTTAGTAACAACAGCTTTTTCTTCTTGGTCAGCAGGCCAAAAGAAATGGGAAGGATGCTCACATTCTGCTTCCTGTGCTTTTGGATTAAAAACCCCAAACATGCCTGAATTTACATGGCTTTTTGGTTGACTTTAACTTAAATGGTTTGGAAAATGGTTTATGTGTCCTCAGAATAAATTGTGTATACGTTTGATTTGCTGCTTCTGAGTGCGAATATTAGTAGAAGTTGGTAGTGAGTTATTAATGGTGTGATAAATAGGTAATTTCACTTAGATTACATGTGTCATCAGATAGAGACTGGCACATTATGTTAGTTACTTGTTACATTTATAATTCATTTCTCCCTCCCTCCTTGCTTCTTTCTCCCTGCCCTTTGCTCTGACATCTCTCCTCTCTCTCATAACATTTATTATCAAAATGTCTTTCTGTGTTGTAGTCATAGATGTCTTAAGTACAGGGCACATGGTTTGACCATAGGATGCAAAATTTATACAAGTAGTGTTACTTTGTATAGTTTTTACTTTATTTGAAGACCAGTAACGGTTATATATGTCTGCTAAAGGATTTCAGAATAGCCTAAATTATCTGGGAGTAAACATAGTATTCTTGAAGGAGCAAAAAGTTTACCCTGCAGGTATCAGGTATCTGAAGCACCTCTACATACATACTTTGATAAAGAGTAGAAAGTTTTCTTAATGATTCGCCTTATCAGGGAGCTATTATCAATCTGCCTTAATTAAGAGTTCATATATTTAATTCATTAAATTGTTATTGTAAGCACATAAGTACTGTTGAATGCATGGGTTTAGGAACAAACCTTACAGACAAAATTTAAGCATAAGCATGTTTAAGGTAAGCATACAGCTCACCTGGTAGGGGCAGAAATGCACTGGTGACCTAAAGAGTAGCTTGCCTACTCATGGCTAGTAGTAGTCATGAAGACTAGTCAGTATGATCTAGAGGGACTGGGGAGTGTGAGATGGACAGTCAGCCAGAGAGAGGCTGATTAAGAGAGTTTCTACTTTTCACTACAGTGTCTCTTGACATCATCCCTCAATTTGGTAGAGATTCTTACTGTATTTGGCAGAGTTTAAAAAAACACATTATCAGTAAAATTAGGTAGTTTACTTGGTATTGTGATAATTCCCTAGTTTTTTGTTTTTTGTTTTTTTTTGATGATGGTGCTTTCTTAATTTTTTATGACAGCTTTATCAAGGTATAATTCACAGAATACAAGCCAGCCATTTAAAGTGTGCAATTCATTGGTTTTTGGTATATTCACAGAATTATGCGACCATCATCAAACTTTTATAACATTTTTGTCACCTCTGAAAGAAATCCAGTACCTTCAGCTATCATCCAGCATTCCCCAGTACTGCTACCACCACCCCAAACAACAACTAATTTTCTTTCTATCTCTATAGATTGGCCTATTTTGGATATTCCATATAAGTGAATTATATAATTGGCCTATTTTGGATATTCCATATAAGTGAATTATATAATATGTGGTCTTTTGTACCTGAAGAACTTTAACTTAGTACAGTATTTTCAAGGTTCATCCATGTAATGGCATGTATCATACTTCATTCCTTTTTACTGCTGATTATTCAACTATATGGTTTTGCCATATTTTGTGTACCCATTCGTTAGTTGATGGACATTTGAGTTACTTCTACCTTATGGCCATTATGAGTAATGCTCCTTTAAACGGTCCTGTACAAGGTTTTGTGTGGACATAAGTTTTTATTTCTCTTGGTTATATACCTAGGAGTAGAATTGTTGGGTCAACTGGTAACTTCATGTTTTAACTTTTGAGGAACTGCCAAACTTTACCAAAGTAGCTCCATTGTTTGACATTCCCACCAGCAGTATTTGAAGGTTTTGATTTCTCCACATCCTCACCAATACCTGTTGTTATCTGACTTTTTGATTCTAGCCATCCTGGTGGGTATAAAATGGCATCTATCTCATTTGGTTGTGATTTGCATTTCCCTGATGATTAATGACGTTGAGCATGTTTTCATGTGCTTATTGGCCATTTGTACATTTTTCTGTTCATCTTTGCCTATTTTTAAATTGGGTTATTTGTCTCTTTATTGTTGAGTTGTGATAGTTCTTTATATGTTCCCTTATCAGATACATGATTTATAAATATTTTCTCCCATTCTCTGGCTTTCTTTTCATCTTCTTGATGGTATACTTTCAAGCACAAAAGTTTTTAATTTTGATGAAGTTTAATATATTTATTTTTTCTTTTGTTCTTGTTGTTTTGGTATCTTAAGAATCTATTGCCAAATGCAAGATCATGAACATTTACCTCTGTGTTGTCTTCTAAGAGTTTTATCATTTTGGCTCTTATACTTTGATGGTCTTTGATCCATTTTCAATTAATTTTTGTATATGGTCTGAAGTAAATAAGAGACCAACATCATTCTTCTGCATGTGGATATCCAGTTGTCCTAGCACCATTTCTTGAAGAGACTATTTTTTCCTCATTGAATAGTCTTGGCACCCTTGTCAGAAATCAGTTGACCATAGATAGATCTGTGGGTTTATTTCTGGACTCTCAGTTCTAGTCTGTCATGCCAATGCCATGCTGTCTTAATCGGTTTCTATTTCTTCGTAGTAAGTTTTGAAATCCAGAAGTGTGTCCCCCAGACTTGTTCTTTTTGAAGACTATTTTGGCTTTCCTGGATCCCTTGCATTTCTATATGAGTTTAGATTAGCTTGTCAGTTCTACAAAGAAGCTAGCTGAGATTCCAATAGGGATAGCACTGAATCTGTAGATGGTTTTGAGTAGTATTGCCTCTTAACAGTGCTAAGCCATGAACCAATCCATGAACACAGGATGTCTTTCTATTTGTTTAGATGTTCTTCAGTTTTTTTCAGTGATGTTTTGTAATTTTCAGAACATAAGTTTTACACTTACATTGTTAAATTTATCTGTATTTTATTCTTTTGGTGCTATTATAAATGTAATTTTTTTTATTTCATTTTTGGATTGTTCATTGAAAGTATTTATAAGTATAGTTGATTTTTATATAATGATCTTGTGTCTACAACCTTGCTGAACTCATTTATTAGTTTTTGCTCTAGGATTTTCTATGTGCAAGATCATGTCATCTCTGAATAGAGATAGCTTTATTTCTTTATTTCCAATTTGGATACCTTCTATTTCATCTTTTTGCTGTTTCTTTTTAAAATTGTTTTTATGGAACTCAGAGTTGGAGGGTGTAGTAATCCTCCAAACTATTTCAATAATTTATTTCAAATCTGTTGTACAAGAGAATACTTCAATGTTTGAATTTTAAGTCAGAGACTTTTGAGACAGTGTTTATGTAATTTATATTTCAAGTAGAAATGTAAATTTTGTGTGTGTTGAAACAGATTTTAATTTGGCCCGTTGTAACTGAATTTGGGGCTGTTTTTTGTTTCCCCTGAGGATCTTTTTATACGTAGCATATCAACTTTATTGCAAGAGTACTTTCTTGAATATAAAGTTAAGAGGCACAGATGGCTTTCAGACTAGGAGTTGGTGACTGACTTTACTTGCTGAACTCATGTTTTTAGTAGTAGGGGTTTTATCTGACATGATTGCTTATTCTTCTTCAACAGAAAGTTCTTTGACAGTTTTATAGATTGTGGCCGTTCCATCTGTGGATAATTAATAAGCTTCTTGCTTTGTAATTTGGATTTATTATCTGGGGGAAAATTCTCATGGATAAATAGAGATTTATGTAAATGAAAAGAGTTGTGAAAGGGAGGAGGAATTATGGGTAAAAATGTAAAATCTTTACTTAATTCAGACATCATTTGTCAAGCAATTTCCATTGACCAACTCTGTGCTAGGTGTAGGGAATGCAGTGCTGTCCTCAAGAATTTTTATGATGTTAGAGTACTGCTTTTATAAAATAAAAAAAATGTTGGTTTATTAGTAATCTTAACAAAAAGTAGCACATGGTGTTGCATAACTGAATAAGAGTTCAGAACCTGAGCTTGTTTGATCAAGCTATGCTCTTTTCTAGTTTTACTCTCTTCTTCCCATAGTTGTTGAATTCAGGCACTTGCCCACTAGCTACATAGAGTAGCAAATGAACACAGTTGTAACAGTCAAAAATATTTAAAAAGTATCTCTCAAAGGATCTTGTAGTGGATCCATTTCATGGGTTATAACAACACTTAATAAAATTGTCAAAATTTCCTTAAATTTTTTTTCAATTCCCTCAACCCTTGTAGCTACTTTGGAGCTCTCCTCTTAACACCTACCCTCAAACAAAACCACCCACTCACCCCACTTTTCCTAGAGCCCATCCTGTCTGTCATCTCCTCATCTCTCCTGCCCTGTGTTCTTTCCATTTCAGCTGGTACCTAGATTCTCCACTCCAAAGGAGAGTCTAGAATCACGGAGGGGATGTCCTTTTCCTTGCCCCATCCCTACCCTCCTTTTCCTGACGTTGATCCCGTATCTTTCTTCTGTACTGTGGACAACTTAGAAACTGGGCTGGCAAAAGTAAAATTCTCCATGGATAGTGGGTAAGGGAGAGAAGCTGGTACGTGAGTGAGAGTAGATGGTTGGGAATAGGATAATGTTTCTCTTTCCATTACATTTTATAAATAATTGAAACCATATTAAAAAGACCATGCTGTGCAGCCTCTCCATTTTGTGTTGGTGATCATGTTGATTATATGAATGTGAGTCTCATTCTTTTTTTTGCTGTGAGATGAGCTCCTTCGCCTCTCTCCTGTGGCTGCCCCCATATTTCACTGTCCATCCCAGAAAGGAAAGATAGGGGAAAATGATACCTTTTTGAGTATGGCATAAAACAAAAGACCGTGGGCACTGGCTCTAATTTGGCATATGTTTTGGATGCAAATATCCCCCATTTACTCTAGAGGCAACAATTCCTATTTCCTTAAATTGTTATTTATATAAATTTTGGCTTATTAAACTTGGAATTTTATTTTTTCCTTCTGTATAGGTAATAAAATTAGGTGGTTAGTACCAAGGTAATAAAAAGGAGCAAGGCAGTCATCATTTGCATGATTTCATACTTTTCTTATTATTTTCAAATAGACTATTCTATAACTGCTCTGTAGCTTACACAGGAAAGAAATTGAATAAATTAATTAAAAACAGATCAACAATCTGTATTTGTGACATGGGCCTGGGGTTTCATAGTATGGGCCAGTAGGTATGGCCTTGAATAAGGACTGCCAGGAAGTGTTAGAGGAGGCCGCTGCTGTTTTTACAGAGGCCATGGTTCTCAGACCTGACTTTACCTTGGGCAGAGAAGGGATGGGAGGAGAGCAGAATGCTTAGAGGGAAGGAGCAGGCAAAAGAATTGAAGGAGATTGTGAAACTTCCTTAAAATACCTACTCAAAGAGCTAGTTACGATTCTTGTTTTAAATTTCTTTGTTCTGGAAGGAACACAGGCCCGTTTAAGAATGGGAGATGGAGAGAATTCTGTAACCCATGACAAGCTGTAAAAGGTTGCTAAGGAGATTCCTTTGAGAAGGAGCAGTGTTTAAATGATCTGTTACTGAACTCTGACTTCTAAAGGCAGGAAATGAAAGGCGGAGGGTGCTTTATTTCACTCCTTTAACATTTTAGGAGGCAAGTAAAGCAAGATTCTTCCCTTAAACACAGAAATCATTTGGTGTGAATAAAATGAATTTATGTGGTGTTAACATTATAGCTGTAAATATTTTATTGAAGTACAGGGCATTGAGAAAAGTGCATAAATCATTAAGTTACAACTGATGAACTTCTACAGATAGTGATAATGTTGTGTTTTAATGCCATTTAAGTATAATTTATTATTATATATGTCTTTGAAAAATGTCATCTTAAAAAATTTTAATTTCACGTGAAGATCCAAGTGATAATTTCAAAGCATTACAGAGATTTTATTTAGTTTCTGCCTTTAATTGCATGAGGTATTCCATCTTCTTTGCCAGCCTCCTGTTATTTAAACAAAAACCAAGGAAAGAAATTGTTTCAGGGAGGAAGGAGCCATTCTGTTTAGAACTGTTTAGAGCAGTGCCACCCAATAGAAATACAGTGGAATATATGCAATTTATTATTTTTTTAAGATTTTATTTATTTATTTATTTAGAGAGAGAGAGAGAGAGAGAACGAATGGGGGGAGGGGCAGAGGCAAAGGCAGAGGGAGAAGGAGAAGCAGGCTCCTCGCTGAGTGGAGAGCCCGTTGCAGGACTCGATCCCAGGACCCATGGATCTTGACCTGAGCCAAAGGCAGCCACTTAACTGACTGAGCCACCCAGGTGCCCTGGAATATATACAATTTAAATGTTTCTAGTAGCCATATTAAAAAGGAAAAAGAAACAGGTGAAATTAATTTTCATAATGTTTTCTCTAACTCAGTATATCTAGAACATTATCATGTCAACATGTGATCAATATGAAAATTATTAATGAACTATTTTATATATTTTTTTCGTACTAAAGTCTTTCAGATCTGGTGTGTATTTAACTCACTTCTCAGTTTGGGCTAGTCACGCTTCAAGTACTTCTAGTCACACTTGGTTAAAAAGAGTAGGGAGAAGAAGGAATAGAAATGTTTAAGAAATGAGAAACTTGAAGGGATCAGAAAAGTTTTAGTCCTGAATTATCTTTTAAAAAAATCTATGAGGCTCAGTGGGGAGTAAGGAACAGTATGGTGAGGGGCTTGCCTAACAGTAAAGAGTAGATGCATATTCTCAGATATACTTCATAGATTCTAGGTAGGCAATGGGCAGAGATTTATGATTATAATCATAAATTCAGAATTTAACCTGCTTAAGAAGTTGAAATGTAAGGGTGAGTGGTGAGGGAGAATGAAAAGAACATAGGATCAATGGACTGTAGATTCTGGTGGGGTTGAATGATTATTAGAGTCAGATACTAGAAGGAGTGAGCTAGAAAGTCAAGGGAGATTGTCAAAGAGAGGGACCTTTGAAATTGAAGTGATGGAAAGTTGCAGTTATTGGTAACTGGGGGTCTGGGGTATTGCCGTGACAGGGAATGCCTGAGGTCTGCCAGAGGAAACATTACAGGAGAGGAGTTCACGGAAGTAAGAGGCTGGGGTGTTGGGAGGGTCATTTAACATCATCAAGAATTAAGAGGGGAGACTGACAGGAAAGCAGCCGCTAAAATTATCGAGCTATGATGGAATAGCTGGGGCTTTATAGATGACAGCAACAGGGAGGGAGAGTAGGTATATGTATATGGTCTGGTGATGTAAGAGGCAAAGCTGGAAAGCTTTGAGGAGGAAGGGAGGGAGGGAGAAATTGTGAGGAAGCATCAGGGAGAAGCAAGGAGGACATCCCCAATTTTAATCCTAGTGATTTGAGGATTATCACAGAAAGAACAGCTAGGACCAGCATTGCCCTCTGGGGAGATTCATATTTGGGTTAGAGCAAGAAGGTGAAGGGGGATCATTCAGAGAAGATGAAGATATAGGGGACTGTTGGTTTTGGAGGGCACAATGGAAGGGATTCAGGGGTTGGGGAGGGGTGGACCACAGGCCTAGAAGAAAGGAATGCAGAGTTGGGGAGATGGTCCATTATAGTATAAAACAAGTTATAAAACAGTAGGTACCGAATGATCCAATATTTATAAAAAATTATGCAAAGGACAAATATAGTAAACTGTTAGCAGTGATTGCCTCTGGGATATATGTATATATGTTCTTCTACATTGCTTGTATTTTCTAGGATTTATAATGAGTATGTTTTGCTTTTGTAATAAGAAAACAATAAATGAGACATCATGGACATATTTGTGTGGGGGAGGGTTCTGTGAGGTGAACAACTCTAAAACTGTAAACACAATTTTGCTTTGTTACTAGTCACGAGCGATTCGGTAGCACTCTGTTCCATTCCTCGGTGCAGACCCAAGTCCAGTCCCATGACTGAGCTAGATGAGGGCCAGGGGAGCCAGAGCCATGCTTCCTGCCTTAGGGGCCTGGCCACAATTCAAGAATGATAGCTGATTCCCATAAAATTTAGTCTTTTTAGAGATCTCACTCTTCAGCCAGGAAAGAAAAGTGAAATCAGGTTGAGCCAGGAAGCATCTGTTGAAGGTGACTTGAAAGAAATGTAGGATGTAAGGGGAAGTTAGCAGTTAATGGCCATTCTAAAAAGATGAACTGCTGTTTTTAAAGCCTTTCCATGAATATTGTTGAATTAACAGAATCCATTTTCAAGAAACAGGACCTTGTGATTGTCACAAGTTACTCAGGCAATTAGAAACTAGGAAATTTACTCTTGTGTAAGCCACTTCATGAGTCACAGTTAAAGTGTGGTAGTGGAGCTGTCAGATCCAGCGCTGTTCTTATATCAGATGACTGCTGAGATAATTGAAATATTTTCTGAAATTTGTTTACCTTGAGCTAGGTAAAAAGCGAGTTGCATGTCCTAACAGAATTATCTTTTATTCCATTATTCAGCAGGTGTGAGGGTAAGTCAGCTTTTTAATTATCTGTATAGTACTAACAAAAGGGAACATTAGATTGTTAATTATAAAAATCAGGTAATTAAAGGGAAAAAATAATTTACTGGTTTTAATAAGGCAAGCAGCCATGGAAACAAGCTAGACCAGGAGAGTAGCCCTGAGCGAGGTAGGTACATAAACACCCCTTTTCTTCCCCCTCACCCCTCCATAAACATAAAATTTACCATCTTAACCAGTTTTAAGTGTACAGATCAGTAGTGTTAAGTATATCCATGTTGTTTCACAACAGATCTCTGGAACCTTTTCAGCTTGCAAAACTGAAAATCTCTTCCCATTAAACCACTTTCCACTCCTCCTCCGCCCAGCCCCTGGCATCCACCATTCTGTTTTCTGTCTCTATGAATTTGACTACTCTAGGTCCCACATATAAGTGGGATCATATTTCTCTTTTTGTGACTGGCTTGTTCCACTGAGCATAATGACCTCAAGATTCATCCATGTTACAGCGTGTGTCAGAATTTCCTTCTTTGTTACAGTTGCATGTGTATAGTACATGTTGTTTATCCATTCATCTCTTGGTAGTCACGTAGGTTACTTCTCCCCTCTTGGCCCTTGTGAGTGGTACTGCCGTGAACATGGGTGAGCAGCCATGCGAGACTGGAGCAGTGACATGATCTGCTCTGGTTTTGTTCAGAAAATACTTCACTCTGGCTCGTCCCTTTCACCCTGATAGGTAAGCGGAGACTGTTTCTGCTGTGTTCCTAATGCTCACAACTATCTGGCAGTCAAACATTTGAAGAAATAAGTGGCAGAACTAAACATACTGTGCTGTAGACTCTGGAGGCCATCATGCGGTTTACAGTGTGTTAACTCACACATGTACTGGAGCAATGGTCCTTTACCAAATGGGGATCGCAGGCTTCATTGAAAATATGATGAAAAACAAACAAACAAAAAAGAAAATCTGATAAAAAGCATGGAATCTTCCCCAAAAAGAAAGCACACAAATATAGTAACATGTTTACCTACAATGTCAATGGTTCTTTTCTTTTTCTTTTTTAAGATTTATTTATTTTAGAGAGAGAAAGTGTACGAGCAGGAGGGGCAGAGGGAGAGGGAGAGAGAATGTCAAGCAGACTCCATGCTGAGCGCAGAGCCCAACGCAGAGCTCAATCTCAGGACCCCGAGATCATGACCTGAGCCGAAACCAAGAGTTGGATGCTCAACTTGACTGCACCACCCAGACACCCCTGTCAATGGGTTCTTGAACTCCTGAGGCCCATGGAAGAACTTCATGCATAACTAGGGCATTGACTGTTCTTATATTCTTTGGCTTATATTGGTGGTGGAGTGCTCATCCTACAGTGATATTTGAGATATCATAGATTCAGTCCCTGAGCAGGCAGTGCCACTTACTACAAATTGTAGGTTACATGGCACTTGCCATTTTCATCAGCCTTATTTCATGGCAGGATAGATTTTTCCCCAGCCTTTCCTGATTCCAGGTCTCTAGCTGTGCGTGAGTTCCTAACTCCTGACTGCTTCTGGATGCAGAAGTCAGGAGACCTTAGCTATAGACCCTTATTGTTGTGTTTTCTGTTCTGTTTTGGGTCCATGGAGATGTTCATCTTCTCTTGAGCATGGCTGTGTCTCAAAAACATTTAAAAAATTTTACCTTCCATTTATTTGGAGTGTATTTGTGGAATGACAGTCACAAAGTGTGAAGTCACAATACCACAGGACTGAGAAGTTACCCTTCACTGACTATTTACTAAGAATGAATTGATAGGAATTGGGGCAGGGTAGGGAGTGTCTCAACAGAAACAGTTTGCGTCTAGTATGTAAAATTCTAGAGAGAATAGTAAGAATAAAAATTTAACATCAAGCATTTGGGATCTTTGCTTGCCAAAAGATTTCCTTGCCAAAAGGCCAAAGCAAAGCCTTTTAGGGATATGTATCAGAGTTATGAAACAGCATGAAACTAAAAGTCTAATCTGATTTTTACTGCTGTTTCCTTTCTAACTAGAGAAAGGAGGGGATTTTTATCTCATCTTTGATGTTGCTATCTGTGCGTTAGGATATTTTCAACTGCAAGCAACAAAAAGTAGCTCAACCTTTCATGTTTGTGTGTGTGTGTGTGTGTGTGTTTATAGAAAGATATTAACGCACACACATTGGGAAAGGGCCTGGAAGCAATAGGGAAATCTCTGTAACACCAAGCACACCTAGCCATCCAGATTTTGGTTTCTAAATAGCCTTCCCCACTAAAAATAGCCAAGGTTCCTTGGAGAAATGGCTGATTCCAGGGCTGCGACAGGAGGTATGAGATGTACACAGGACATCTTGGTAGACCAGGAACCAAGAAGTACACAGAACATTGTGAGGGAACATGTCCATACAATGGGATACGATTTGCCAATAAAAAGGAACAAAGTACTTACACATGCCACAACATGGATGAACCTCAAAAAGATGCTATGTGAACAAGATCCACACCCAAAAGATTGCATCTTAATTTGATTTTATTTATATGAAATGTCCAGAAAAAGAAATCTAGAGAAATAGAAAATAGATGAGTGGTTTCTTGGAGCTGGGAGTTGGAAGAGCATGAAGTTTGTTTTTGGAGTGATAATTTGGTTGTGGCGATGGTTGTACAATTTTGTAAATTTACTAAAAAAAATCACTAAATTGTATACTTTAGGTGAATTTTACGGTAAGGAAATTATACCTCAGTAAGGCAGGTTAAAAAAGTTATGGGATTTGTCACAAGGACTCAAGAGTTAGCTTGAAGAAGCTACCACTGGCCAAATCTGGGAATATTTGAGCATACTGACAATGGATTAACTATGTTATAGTATAAAATAATCCATGGGTTTTTGACCTATAAATAAATACATTAATAAATAAGTGGGGGAGAAGGGACAGTTCTTCTTTGTACTAGATTGCTAACTAATAAATGTAGAAGAAATGATGGGTAGAACATCATCATTTTCTAAACATCATAGTAACATTTGGCTTAGGCAAGAATCATCATTAAAACTAACCAATGAAAATTTGATGAGGACTATGATGTTGACATAGTTTCAGAGGAGCTCTGTATCAGTTACATATTGATTTCAAATGGAGAAATAAGATACTGGAGCAATCTGGCAGAACCTCCTTAACTGACTGTATTCATTTTCTGTTGCTGTGCATAAATGTCCAGAAAATCATTACCACAAATTTAGTCATTTATTTTTTTATTTTTATTTTTTAAAGATTTATTTATTTTGGAGGGAGGGAGAGAGAGAGTGTGTGCATGCACAGGGGGAAGAGGCAGAGGGAGAGGGAAAGAGAGAATCTTAGGCAGACTTCACACTCAGCGTGGAGCCCAACGCAGGACTTGATCTTAGGACCCTGAGATTATGACCTGAGCCGAAATCAAGAGTTGGATGTTTAACCGACTGAACCACGCAGGTGTCCCTAAATTTAGCCATTTAAAACAATCACACATTTATTATATCACAGTTTCTGTGAGTCAGAAATTTGGGCATGGCTTTGCTGGGTCCTCTGCTCAGGGCCCAGTAAGACTTTAATCCAGGTGTCAGCCAAGGCTGAGTTACCTGGAGGCTCCAGTTGCAGAAGGCCCACTTCCTGCATATGTGCTTGTTGGCTGCATTTAGGTCCTTGTGGTTGTAGGACTGACAGCCTGATTTTCTTGCTGGCCATTGGCTGGAAGATGCCCTCAGCTCCTAGAGGCTGTCTGCAGTTCCTTGCCATGTGGATTCCCCAGCATGGCCCCTTGCTTCCTCATAGCCAGCAAGGGAAAGGAGACTCCAGCAGGGTGGAAGCTACGTCTTAAGTAACATAATCACATACTTGTAATAAAACACCCTATCACCTTTGTTGTATTCTGGTGGTTAGAAGCAAGTCACAGGTTCTGCCCACATTCGGGGGTGGGGGGGGTCACACAGGGTATGAACACCAGGAGGTGGGGATCGCGGGGGCACCTCAGAGTCTGTCTGCTCTGGTGATCAAAGTTAAAATCACTGGGATACACAAACCAACATCATGTGCTTTGTGTTGCACTGAAAGGGACACAGTATCACTTCTGAGGTATTCCTGCCAAGTATGTAGAACCTAGGCAAACATGAGGCAGACCAAAAATGTAGCCTGTACTCTTCAAAAGTGTCATTGTCATGGAAGACAAAGGCTGAAGAACTTTCTAGGTTAAAGGAGACTAAAGAGGCATGACAACAAATGCAAATAGGTGACCCTGGGTTAGAAAAAATAGCTACAAAGGACTTATTTTGGGGACAGTTGGTGAAATTTGAGTATAGACTATGGATTAGATTATATCAATGATAAATTTTCTGATTTTGATAATTGTACTATGGTCATCTAAGACATGTCCTTATTTTTAGAAAACAAATACTATAATATTTAAGAGAAGAGATGGGTATGATGTATGTAATTTAGTCTCAAGTGGTTTCAAAAGATAATATGTATGTATGTTTGTGTGTGTGAGAGTGAGAACATAAAGGAAATGGGGCAGAATGTTAACTATACAGGAAATCTTAGGACTATTTTTGAGAATTTCCTGTAAGTTTAAAATTATATTGAAATGAAAAGTTCCAAAAAACTTAAACTGTCTTCAATTTCAAGGATTTTTATTGGCTCAAAAGCTAGAAGTCCAGAGGGGTGGGCTTCAGGATGGGCTTTATGGAGCAGCTCAGCAATCTAATACCTAGGTTCTGTCTGTTTTTCTGCTCAACAGCCCACAGTGTGAGTGTCATCCTAAAGCTGGTTCTTCCTAAAGCTGGTTCTTTCTGAGGTTGTAGGTGCTTGCCCATAAGGATCTGGGCTGCGTGCTTTCTCACTGGGCCCATAAGTACCCTTGCCATTTAAGTCAGTTTAAGCTTTTTGGAAGTTTTCATTTTGACATAATTTTAAACCTATAGTAAAGTCTCAAGAACAGTTCAATGAAGTCTTGTATATCCTTTACCCAGATTTCTTTTTTAAACATTTATTTATTTGAGAGGGAGAGAGAGAACATGCACAGAGGGAGGAACTGAGGGAGAGGGAGAGACAATCTTGAGCAGACTCCTCACTGAGCACTGAGCCAGATGCACGGCTTGATCTCACGACCCTGAGATCATGACCTGAGCTGAAACCAAGAGTCTGACACTCAACCACCTGAGCCACCCAGGTGCCCCAACCTAGATTTATCCATTCAGGGAGACGATCACTCCCAGAAGTCTTCCAAGCAAATCTTTCTTTGTCTCTAATTGACTCAAAGATTGTAACTTGCCTACTCTTGGAGCAATACCTGATAATGGCTATGGGATTACAATGTGTATTATTCCAATGGTGTGTGGTTGTGTAAAATGTATTACACGTGCATATCTTTTTCACTTAATTCATTTTGAATATTTTGCATGACATTAAATATTTGGTAATACAGTAATTATATGGCCATAAGTTGTATAATTTACCAGTCCTCTGGAGTAGAAGATTAGGATTACAGTTTTTTTATATTATGAGTAACACTTGGGTAAACAAAGCAAATCTTGTATTAGGAATTTATCATAAGGAAATATTCAGAGAGGTGGAATAGCTAGATCAAAGGGTATACACATTTTTTAAGACTTGACGTATTTCCAAATTTTCTACCCAAAAGATTATGCCAATTTATGATCTCACCAATGATGCCAATTTATGTTCATTTTTTTGAACACTCAGTGATACTGAGTGTCAACATTTAAAAATTTTTTTTCCAGGGGCACCTGGGTGGCTCAGGCAGTTAAGCTTCCAACTCTTGATTTCGGCTTGGGTCATGGTCTCAGAGTTGTGAGATTGAGCACTGTGTCGGGTTCTGCACTCAGAGCAGAGTCTACTTGAGATTCTCCCTCTCCCTCTTCCCTCCCCTGCTCGCACTCTTGTTCTCTCTCTCTCTTTCTCTCTCTAAAATAAATAATCTTTAAAAAAAATTTTTTTTTCCAAGTGGGTAGGCAAAAGATGACATCTCATTAAAAAATACACCCTCATCTGTTAGTGCAATTGAACCTTTTAATGACAACAAAAACCGTATTTTTGGTTATGTGTATTTTTTTGGTGAGTTGTCTATTCATGTGCTTTGCTTGTTTTTCTTTGAGATATTCATCTTCATATTGGTTAGGAGCCCATATTTAGTATATCTTATCTCTTTGTTCTGTTGAATATGTTAGCAATGTTTGTAATCAGTTCCTTGGCCTTTTTACAGTATATCTTGTATTTTGGTCCTATAGAGTTTTAAAAAATGGATTCTTCTTTGCTGTTAAACATAAGAGAGATCTTTCCCATACTACTGGCAGATAAATTTTCACATATTTTCCTAATACTTTAAAAAAATAGATATATTTAAGTGTTTACCTGAAAATTTGGGGATGGTTCAATGTGAAGGATATTATTGTTTTCAAAGGCATTACCTAATGATTTTTCTACTTTTCTTCACTGATTTGAAATAGAAAGCTTATCTACTATATCTTTATATATACTAAAGTTAATTTGTGGGCTTATTTTTGTTATTGCCCTGTTGATCATAAAGTACTAACCTTACTTTAGTGGCATCTATTTACATATAAATTATGATAATTTAAAACTATATATTTTTTCATTAAAATAGATTTTATTGATAACATACAATAACTACATTTAAAAAGCTTATACTATTTAAACTTGTTAAATTGCTAGTTAATTTGGCTTGATGAAGTTTCATTGTTATTTAAGGAAAAAAAACCCACATGAATGGTGATTTGGGTTTTTTTTGTTTTTTGTTCTTTGGAGAGAGATGGAGTAGGGGTTGGGGGGCAGAGGGGGAGAGAGAGAGTCTTTTTTTTTTTTTTTTTAAGATTTTATTTATTTATTTGACAGAGAGAGACACAGTGAGAGAGGGAATGCAAGCAGGGGGAGTGGGAGAGGGAGAAGCGGGCTTCCTGTGGAGCAGGGAGCCTGATGCGGGGCTCAATCCCAGGACCCTGGGATCATGACCTGAGCTGAAGACAGACGCTTAACGACTGAGCCACCCAGGCTCCCCGAGAGAGAGAGTCTTAAGCAGGCTCCACACTCGGTGCGGAGCCTGACACAGGGCTTTATCTCCCTACCCTGAGATTGTGACCTGAGCTGAAATCAAGAGTTGGACGCTTAGCTAACTGTACCACCCCAGGTGCCCCAACAGTAATCTATGTTAAAGATATGTTGGGACAAATACAGCCTGGGAGCGAGTGGTGAAAGAAGTGCCCTTTTCCCTGCTGTATGGTCATTAAAATGTAATTTGCATTTTATATGCTCTCTAAAGGATATCTTAGCAGAATTCACAATACTGCTTTTAATAAAGAACCAAAAATTTGAGGTGTTCTAGAAGGAATTGTTGCTTCTGACATAATTTGAAAGACATTTTAGGTTTGAGGTATCTTATAAACATTGTTCAATTCTTATTTATTTTTTAAAGATTGATTTACTTATTTTAGATGGGGGGAAGGGGCAGAGGGAGAGGAAGAGAGAGTTTCAAGCAGACTCCGCGCTGAGTGTGGAGCTTGATTTGGGGCTCAGTGCCACGACCCTGAGATCACGATCTTAACCGACTCTGCCACCCAGACGCCCCCCCAATTCTAATTTAAAAAATAAATGTGTATATTTAGGGAGACATAATTATACCAAGTGAATATAAGAAAAAAAATGTTGGGGTGCCTGGGTGGCTCAGTCAGTTAAGTGTCTGCCTTCGGCTCAGGTCATGATCCTGGAGTCCCAGGATCAAGTCCCACATTGGGCTCCCTGCTCAGCCGGGAGTCTGCTTCTCCCTCTGGCCCTCCCTCCTCTCATGCTCTCTCTCACTCTCTCTCTCTCAAATAAATAAATAAAATCTTAAAAAAAAAAGGAAGAAAGAAAATATTAGTAAATGATATAGATAATACTTCATTTTCTTATTTTATACCGTATATTTCACAATTTTTAAATGTCAAAGATAATATACCCTTTAGTTTGGTGACTCAAGCTAGTCTCGTGTAAAAATCCAAAGTATGTGAAATCTCTGCTGCCTCTGCCCATGCACCGCTGGCCAGCACAGTCCCGGCTAGCTCCTCACCCACATCTTCCCTCAAGTGTTGTTCAGACCTATCTGGATATGAGCGAATGGTACTGAGCTGGGGGCAGAGTAGGGGCCTACACATGGAACTATGCAGTCATGTGGGCATCTGTGCCATTTGAGTCCACTCTTCTCTTCCTCCAGCCTGCATATTTAATTATGCCCTCTAGAAAGTAGAGCAAGGAAATTAAGCAGCTGTTTCATTCAGGTGGGCAGATCTAAAAAAAAAAAAAGGTGGAGACCGTATCTACTCTGCTTTTTGTATACTTTTAGTGCAAGAGAAGCCAGCTGTTGAGGTCGGTACTATTTAATTCTCAGTAAATTATTACTATGCATAGTTTCCTTTTCTTCTTTCCAAACACTCCTTTGGCAGTTGAACTATTCTGGAGGCCCTGGGATGAAACCATTCGTTTGGCAAATGTTCAGAAGTGCCAGGCACAGAGATACGGAGATAACAGTACAGTTTCCCCTTAGTTTTTGGCACCAGTTCAGCATAGGAAAGCTGTTCTGGCTCCTACCTGTTTGTGTGAGTCTTTAAGGTCTATCCACAGGGTTACAGCAGTAACCAGTCACCGCTCTCCCACTACAGACTCTTTGTGTCTGTGGGTGATAGCTGGCTCACTGGGATTTCAGGCCTGTCAGCTTTAGCCTTCTTTCATGCTTGCTCCAGTACACAGGCCCAGACAGGGGCATGGCTGCAGTGGGTGGGCTCTCTTTCAACTTGGGAGTTGTAAATAAGCCAGGTGGTTGAGATTAACTGCGTCTGTGAGAGAGACAGACAGACTAGAGAAAAGTTGCAAAAATGAAATGGTGTATAGAGGTTTTGAGGTAAGAGATGAAGAAAATGGTATACTTTGGTTATGTAAAGAAGCAAAGGAAGAAAGGCAGGAAGGCATTTGTTAAGATCTGTTATTGGCTGGAATAAAGTAATGGAGTGGTGAGGATTGGAGCAGGCTTTTGAGTGGGTTGCTCATTCTTACAGGTGGAGGGGAAACATGAAGAGGGCTGACAGGGCAGTGCATTGCTGCAGCTGTGGTATTAGGTGCTCCTGTCTATGCTCATCTTCGTAAGGAACATGTAATGAATTGTTATAAAGACGATGACAAAAGTCATGTCTCCCAACTGTATATTCTGTGAGTTATTTGACACAGTCATTTTAATTATTAAGATTAACCATGTGTGAACTAAACAGTGCTTTGAAATTAGGTCCAGTGCCACAGTCATTACAAAATATGGATTTTATATGAGCCATGGATTTCTCTTTCTCATGAAATTTCACAGTGAATATCCGACATGGGTAATAACTCAAATGACAGTTGCTTATGTGATTTACACTGTCTGGATTAACTTTGTAGGGAAAATACTTTTTCCTAAGTTTCTGTGTAATAAAGGTTTAAATACTGAGAGTGGCCAGGTTGATATTTTATATTTAATTGTTCCCACTGTATTTAAAAGAAAATTGGAAGTAGTATGGTGAAAAAGAAAAATACAATGTCTGTGAAATGAAAAAGTCAAAAATAAGTATAGGAAGTTAAACCAGCTATTTCAAGGATTGGTGGTGAGTTTTTAAGGAGAAAGCAGATTCTAGCTTTCTTTCCTGTTTTTTTGTTTTGCCCTTCATGTATGTTTTCTTTCTCCACAAGATTGTTAATATAGGGCTTCCTCTTTTCTAGCTCTTTGGCTTTCCTTGAAAGCTCCCTTTTTGTATACAGTCAGACCTGACTGCGTGTCTGCCCTTGGCAACCCAGAGTGCTGAAGAATGGGAAAGAACTGTCTGATAATATATCGAGGCAGGTCATTGTGTAGTTCCAGCAACTGGTTCCGCATAGAGCGGGTTTAGTACATCAGCCTTGCACTGTGAGCCCAGTTTGTACAATTGGTGTGGTGTCTCCTCCAACCCCTCCCCACCTTTTTTTCTTGTGGCAAACAGGTCAAGGTGAT
Source organism: Phoca vitulina (assembly GCF_004348235.1). Taxonomy (NCBI): domain Eukaryota; kingdom Metazoa; phylum Chordata; class Mammalia; order Carnivora; family Phocidae; genus Phoca; species Phoca vitulina. The sequence continues at coordinate 848,364 of NW_022589842.1, forward strand.
GTGGGATAAATGTGACTCACTGGAGTATGTAAGGCAGATATTAAAGAGCAGCTCCTACGATACCTGAAATGGTACTCGTGTCACACGTTTCTGACATCTCCTCGCAAGCCTCTGTCATCAGTACTTCATGGGACTTTCTCATATCTCTGTTAGCATTTCCCACACTTGTACTTTCTGCTTACATGTGTGTTTACTCATCTTGATTGTGAGTCTTTTCAGGGCAAAGACTGTGTCTTATTTATCTTTGCATCCGTATTTTGGTACCTGGTACAAAGCAGGCGCTCAATAAAGGTTAGTCAGATAATTGATTAAAAAACAGACACAGCTCTAGATGTCTACCGTTTGACAGACCCTGTGATGAATGAGTCACATGTATAGTTTTCTTTTAATAACACTTGGCCTTTTGGGAAAGGTTCTTATCTACTTTGGATTATTTATACTAACTTTACAATAAGGAGGTGAAGTTAGGAAATCAGATAAAAAAAGAAGAAGGAAAATCCCTTGCAAAGCCCATTCCCCAGCAATAATAGCTGTGGGCATTTTGCAGTCTTATTTTTACCTCATGGACGTGTGTGTTTTACATAAGAGTAATATTACATGTGAAAATACTGGCTTGTAACCTAATTTTTAATTTTTATTTATTTTTAATTTATTTTTAAAGATTTTATTTATTTATTTGACAGAGAGAGCACAGTAGGCAGAGCGGCAGGGAGAGGGAGAAGCAGGCTCCCTACTGAGCAGAGAACCCGATGAGGGGCTTGATCCCAGAACCCTGGGATCATGACCTGAGCCGAAGGCAGATGCTTAACAGACTAAGCCACCCAGACGCCCTATAACCTAATTAAAAAAAAATTATTATTGAAGTATAATTGACATACAATTTATGTTAGTTTCAGGTGTACAACATACCAATTTGACAATTCTGTACATTACTCAGTGCTTATCATGATAAGTATAGTCACCATACAATGTTATTACAGTATTATTGACTGTATTCCTTATGCTGTGCTTTTCATCTCTATGACTTGTTTATTTTATAACTGGAAGTTTGTACCTCTTAATCCCCTTTATCTATTTCACCCATTCCCCAACCAGTCTCCCCTCTAACAACCACCAGTTTGTTCTCTTCATTTAAGAGTCTGGTTTTTTTCTTTTGTCTTTTTGTTCATTTGTTTTGTTTTTTAGATTTCACATGTAAGTGAAATCATATGTCATTTGTCTTACTCTGATTTATTTCACTAAGCGTAATACCCTCTAGGCCCATCTGTGTTGTCCCAGATGGCAAGATTTCATTCTTTTTTTTTTTTTTTTTTAAGATTTTATTTATTTGACAGAGAGACACAGCAGGAGAGGGAACACAAGCAGGGGGAGTGGGAGAGGGAGAAGCAGGCTTTCCACCAAGCAGGGAGCCCGATGCGGGGCTTGATCCCAGGACGCTGGGATCATGACCTGAGCCGAAGGCAGATGCTTAATGACTGAGCCACCCAGGTGCCCCAAGATTTCATTCTTTTTTATGGCTCAGTAATATTCCATTGTGTATATATCCCATATCTTCTTTATCCATTCATCTATTGATGGACACTTAAGGGTTTGTAACCTAATTTTATCACCTAATTAGCTGAGTGCAGTAATAGATGCTCAATAGATATTGTTTTAATGAACATTTTCCATGTTATCAAATATTTTTGAGCATCATTTTTTATGGTTTCATAGTATTTTTATTGTATGGCTATACTATAATTTATTTAACTTATCCTTCATTGTTCAATATTTAGGCTATGTATTTATTCACATAATAGACTGTTTGATCATATGTAATTCTCTGGCTTCATATCTTTTCTCCTCCTGTTCTTTACTTTGCTATTATTGATTCACTTTTAAGGCTTTGAAAACTTCATCTTTAAGTTCCAGACATTTGTCATGCCATTCCTTCTGCTTATAACACACTTCCCTCTTTGTCTAGCTAATATACATTTTTCAGACCTAAACTTGGCTATTCCTTCTTCTTGGAAATTTTCCAAGTTTGGATTAGTTGCCCCTCCAGTGTGCTTCATAGGTGGCGTTTTGTACTTATTCCTAGAAGCACTCAGTCTGCTGTATTTTAATTGCATGCTTTCTTAAGTGCATCTCCTAGTAGACTATAAACTCCTTCAGGAAAGGAACTATGTCTTATTCTCTGTTGTATTTCCCAGCCCTAAGTGCAGTGCTTGGTATATAGCAGGAACTTAGTAAATATTTTTTTGAATGAATGAATGAATGCATGAAACATCCCCCACCTTCCAGTGTGTATCATTAAGTGGTGATCTTTACCAATCTCGTTTTTGATTTTTCAGATCAGCTTAATAAATAATATCTTTTATTTGTAAAGTGCTTATAGTATGCAAAATACTTTCAAAACTATTATTTCATATTATTGTTGAATCACTATATTGTATACCTGAAACTAATGTAACACTGTACATTAACTATACTGGAATTAAAAAAAAGAGAAAAAAAACTATTATTTGATTTTGTTAAACTTTGACTAATTTTTAGTATTTTGAATTATCAAGTGAGTCAGTCTGTTGTTTAAATACTGTATTAGTCTTGGGCGCCTGGGTGGCTCAGTTGGTTAAGCGACTGCCTTCGGCTCAGGTCATGATCCTGGAGTCCCTGGATCGAGTCCCACATCGGGCTCCCTGCTCAGCAGGGAGCCTGCTTCTCCCTCTGACCCTTTCCCCTCTCATGTGGTCTCTCTCTCTCATTCTGTCTGTCTCAAATAAATAAATAAAATCTTTAAAAAATAAATAAATAAATAAATAAATAAATAAATACTGTATTAGTCTTTATTGATAGTTAAGTGATAATTCTCATTGTCTATGTGGTCTTAAATTTTCTAAGTAGATAAATTGCTTTCTAAGCAAATTTCAGTTAATAGATGATATTTTCTATTCATATTTTAAGCCCATCTTAAGTAATAATCATTAACTCTTTTTTTTAAAGTCTCCTTCCCAATCCCTAGTCATTAACTCCTATGAGAGTTTTGTAATTATGGTTTAAATTGATTTAAAACTATACATGAAGATAATAATGGCTTGCCTTTTTTTTTTGTAGTTAATAATTGGGCTTTGATCAGGTAACAAGAAGAGTAACCATTCAACAAATTCTTGGACAGGGATCAGAGAACCTAATGGCACAAAGAAAATATAAGATAGTAGAAATGAATTCTCTCCACAGCTGTCTGTATTGTCATTAAGTGACAATTGTCCTTTCTTTTCCTTCTTTGATGGTATTGATAACTCCTTATAGCAGTGATTCCCTCTGGGACATGGCACACACTCAGGGGGGAGGGTGGTTGTGGTGGAGTCCCCTAAGGAGCTTTTTCAGCTGCTTTGCCCTCTCTCCCTGCAGCAGCAGTCATCTCCACCTGCGGTGAAAGTGGTTGAGGACCAGGTGTGTGAGGTAGACACAGGCTGGGACCAGTGCTTTGCAGGAAGACTAACTGGAACTCCTCCATCAGAAAAAGTCATAGTGGAAGGGAGGCTGGGTTTGGAGTCTGCAGATCAGTATCGTGGTCTCCTACTGATGAGTTGTGTGGATTTAGGCAGATAGTTTAACCTCTCTTTGTCTTCATCTTCCTTTCTGTAAAACAGTGATTGGATCAGATGATCTTTGAACTCACTTTTAGAAATGATCTTCTGATTTTTCTGATGATCAGACATCAGAAAGAATCTTGTTCTTGAAAGAAAACATATTTGAATGAAAAATGGGATTGTCTAAAATGTTATGTGAATTTAACAGATTATTAATATCATGCATTTATAGAGCGCTTCAAATGAATCTTCAGTAAGTAACTTCAGATTGCTGGCAGTTCTTCATTATCTCAGAAAAAGGAAATCCTGGTGAACTCTTTTCTATATTCAAGCTCTTGAATCTAGGACAGTGATCTCATCTGTCCTCATTGTTTTAAATATCATCTCTGTCCTGACGACTTACAACTTGGTATCTGCAACCTGCCCTGCTCCCCTGAAATTACCTGCCAATTTGCTGGTCCTCTGAGATATCTAATGGGCATCTCAAAGTTAATCTGCCTAAAACTGAATTCCTGATGCACCCTCCCCTCCAAACCGCTATTCTTAAAGTCTTCCATATCTAATCAAGACAGAAACCTTGGAGTTATCCTTGATTTCTAATACTTAACCATCAGTTTATTAGCAAATGCTTTTGGTTTAGCTTTCAGAATATAATTGGGAACTGCCCACTCCTCACCAGCACTCCTACTGCCCTTACTCCACCAGAATCTATGCTTAGTCAAAAGCTAGAGCATTCGTTTTTAAGTCATAAGTCATGTCATTGTTACTCCTCCACTCACAACCTTCAGTGGCTCCCCATCCCCTTAGAGTGACTTATAACAGTCAACAAAGTCCAGTGTGATCTGGTGCTCCAATACTTCTGATTTCATACTATCTCTCTTACTCACTTTTCTTCAGATGAATTGGTCACCTAACTGTTGACAGAACATTTGAGGCACACACCCTCCTCAGGGCCTTTGCACTGGCTGTCCCTCATGCCTCAAACACTCCCCAGATATTCACACACCTGCCATCTTAACTCCTTCCAGTTGCTCCTATGTAACCATCTGATTTAAGGTCCACCTTGACTGTCTGATTTAAAATTGCACACTGCTTTCACTACCGCCCCCACACTTCACACTTAATTTTCCTCCATGGTACATAGCACCTTCTAACATATTGTAATTTACTTATTAATCTTGTTCAATTTCTGTCTCCCTTTTCTAGGACAGGGACTTCTGTGGTAGACAGGGACTTCTGTCTGTTTTGTTCACTGCTGTATCACTGGGCTTTGTAATATTTGGCAAATAACTTACAGTCTCTTTTCCGATCTCTAAAAATAAAGATGATAATAAATGGTTATATATTTTATAGATATTATTTTGGCTAGATATTTTCCAGCGAGTTTATATTTAGGCAGATGAAATCATGAGAATTATACAGCTCATTTCACAAACTACAAGCAGTAACATATGCATGTCAGAGATCCTTGACTCAAGAAAGGGTGCCCCTTTGGCCAAGGAAGCTGCAGCACTCCTGCCTGTCCCTGCCTGCTTGTGTTGAGAATGGCTTCATCGAGAATGGCTTCATCGGCAGTCTGCCCATCCTTCTTTTCTCATTGCTGCTTTTCTTTCTTTCTTTCCTTCTTTCTTTTCTCTCTCTCTCTTCTTTCTTTCTTTTTAAGATTTTATTTATTTATTTGACAGAGAGAGAGAGCATAAGCAGGGGGAGCGGCAGGCAGAGGGAGAAGCAGGCTCCCCGCTGAGCAGGGAGCCCGATGCGGGGCTCGATCCCAGGATTCTGCGATCATGACCTGAGCTGAAGGCAGACGCTCAACTGACTGAGCCACCCAGGCACCCCTCATTGCTGCTTTTCATAGCTAGCTTTAGACCTCCACGTTGCTGGTGTGTCCTCCCGCTCAGGGCTCAGAGGTTTACAGGATGGGCATGGGACTCAGACCACTTTTACACTGAATTTTCAATTTAAATAGTCTCCTGTGGCCTGCAATTGGAACCTTTTATAGCTTTTTTATAGAAAAAATTAATTTCCATTTGTCAGACTGCATTGGAAGGGAACTTCAGAATGTAACCCATTCAGAAATTAGGAGATAACTTTTAGAATGGCATTTCAGTTGCTATGTAGGAAAGATGTTATGGAAAGAGGCAAGATTAAAATACCCTCATAGCCCAGCTAGTCCTGAGAGTATATTTATTATGTATTTAAGCCTTTAGTAAGTCTTTGTTCTTTATCAGTATATATTTGCTTTATGAAGATAAATTATATAGGGACAATGGAAAAGTACTTATTTTGATAACTTAATATTATTGTTGCCTTACACTACTCTGTGTAGCAGAAAGGTAATTTAATCCTTAAAAAATTTGTTGTCTGCTTCCCTGTTTTAACAGAGATAAAAATGAGCATTGAGGTGGTGGCTGTGACTGGATTAGAACCAGAAGGAACCAGCAGTTGCTTATTAGTGGCTGTCCTTGTCCTGACTCTTCTTAGGTTATGCTTTTCTGTTTGTTGTTTTCAGTTTAGCACAGAAGCTTTTTGCTTCAGAAATAATGAAGCACTGTGAACTATTCAGAATAAACTAGTTTCACATAAGAGCAACTTTAGTAGCATGGGGTCTGAGGGAAACATTTTATGTATCCTGGCAGTTTGGGTGCCTTTTGCGCCATGTCTTTGTGTGTGTTTGAGGGAAGGTTGTAGAAGGAGCATGCCTGCCTTCTCTCCTGGAACGCCCAGAGGGTTAGGCTGCCTTCTGACTTCCTCCCTTGGCCCACCACCCTAGTGGTATGGTCTGTGGTCACGAGTGTCCCTGCTTCTAAACTTCCTGTTCCTGGCTTTCTCTCTGTTGCCTTTGACTCGGTGTGTATAGAGCTGTTCAGTGGTTATGTCCATGGCCTTTGAGGCTGTCTCCGCTGCTAACTTAATCTCTAATCATTTTCTTTAATTTCAGTTTCTTCTCTAGAATTGAGAGAGGGTAATACACATAATATCTATTTAATACTACTGTGATGAGAATGAAATAGATGATGTATGAAAATGTTTATTAGCACAGGCCCTTGCACACATAAATAAGTTCAACAGATGTTAGGTATTACTATAAAAATTTACTTGAAGCTGTATTTTCCGTTATTCAGTCCTTCAACAAGAATATGAATAACATATGAATAACTACTCGTGCTGTCTGCTGGGTTTTGAGAATACAACAGTGACCAAAGCAGATGTGGCCCAGATCACACTGAGTCCAGTGGGAAAGATGTTTGTGCCTTGGAATTTGTCAATTGTTAGAAGAAAACTTTGACCCAATCTAAAGTGGGAAAAGAAATTTAAATTGAAACAGGGATTAAATTTTAAATTGAGAGCTTAATAAAAGAACTCTGAAGTTAAAAAAAAAAAAAAGACTCAGGAAAATCATTGTAGTTTTCCAGAGTTTTGAATAGAAGTGCTTCTACAAGCTGACAGATTTGCCTATAAAGACAATTAGTAGGTCAGCACTAGACAAGTAAGAAAGGGAGTAGAAAGAAATAAGGTCTGTGAAGTAGACTGGAGCAAGTCCATGGAGCTTAAAAAAAAAAAAAAAAGTAAAACAAGGAGAGCAATTGTGAACTGGAAAGTGATGTCGGTAATTTTCCAGTACAGAAGCCATAACCTCTGGTGGCAGAGTCAGGATTTAACAACTGGTTTTGAAAGAAACAGGATTTGGTTTAGAAATAAAAGTCTCTGCTATTAAACATGTGATGATTATACTCATGTTTTGGTAGCCTCTTTGTTTTAATATCAGTAAATGATATATGAAAGTATGCTATTAACTGTAAGTAGTACATTTCTTATACTGTAGTAAGATTTACTATAGTGAACAGGTTGAGTGTGTTGATATATTTACCTGGAAAAGTCTTTTTTTTTTAAGTTTATTTATTTATTTAATCTCTACACGCAACGTGGGGCTTGAACTCATGACCGCGAGACCAAGAGTCACATGCTCCTCCAACAGAGCCAGCCAGGTGCCCCTACCTGGAAAAATCATAATGCAAAAATTTTAATCTAATTTCCTATTTTCTCTGTTAAAATTAGGCAATTTTAGAAACAAATATCCATTAACTGATGAATAGATGAATAAAATGTGGTACATTCATACTATGTAACATTATTTGGGAATAAAAAGAAACGAAGTACTGATACATGCTACAACATGGATGCAGCATGTAATAAGGTGCTAAGTGATAGAAACCAATCACAAAAGATCACATCTTGTATGGTCCCATTTATTTGAAACATCCAGAATAGGTAAATCTCTAGAGACAGAAAGTAGATTAATGATTGTCTAGGGGGAGAGGATAGGATTGGGGAAAAATGGAGAGTCACTTCTGATGGATATGGGGTTTCTTTTGGGGTGATGAAAATGTTCAGAAATTGTGGTCATGGCTGCATAACTCTGTGAATATACTAAAACCCACCAAGTTGTGGGCTTTAAATCGGTGAATTGTATGGTATGTGATTATATCTTAAGAAAGCTGTTAATTTTTTAGAATGAAGCAATTTAAGGAATTCCTGACTTCAAAAAGCAGAAGAGGTAGAATAGATCATTTACACTGAGCTGGATTCTCCCTAAGTCAATAGATGCCAATTCCAGTGCATGTTAGAGTGGTAGTTCTCAAATGCAGAGTGCACAGGGTTGCTTAAGGGTTTGTTACAATGTGGAGTCCCAGATCCTTCCCTATAAATTCTTATTCAGCAGGCCTGGGAAGGCCTTGGGACTCTGACTTTTAACAGGCATCCCAGGGAAAAGGTGTTCTTTGAATCAGAAACTGAGAACTGCTCTGGTACAGGGTTCTATTAGAATACTTTCCTGGGCCTGTCGATCCAGCTTTATTTTTATTCAGTTGCTTTGGCTGCCTTATCAGTACTAAGATAAATATTTAGTAATTTATTTAGAGTTTGAAATTATATCGGAACCACTCTAGCTAGCATTGTCTTATTACAGACTGGGAAGCCGAAGCCAGAGAGATTAAGTTTTTTCTTGAAGAGTCTCACAGCTACTAAGTGGGAGAATTGGAATCCAGATATAGGTCTGCTTGTGCCCAATCCAGAACTCTTCCCACTTTGTCACATCATCTCTCAGAATCTTATTTTATATGTGATAATCCTTACCACTGCATGACTGCCGCAGGCTTAGGTGCTACCTACTTTTTAGGGGCTCTGCCTATTCATGTGACTTTCAGGGTATGTGACTTGGAGCAAATTACTTAACCTCTCTGTGCTTCAGTTTCTTTATCAGAAGGAAGTAGGGTAAGACTAATACCTATGATAGAATTATTGTGAGAATTTAATGATACCCGTACATTTGAAATACTTGGCACAGTCACTGACACATAGTTCATGTTCAGTAAATGTTAGCTGTCATTTCTAATAAATTTTAATGAAAAACTGGATGTAATGTCATGTCTGTGCGTACGGGGAAAGGCAATATCATGTTGGGTTAAAGAGGCGTCTTTGAAGTCAGTTCCCTAGATTTACATCCTGGCTCCATTACTTACATGTTGCATAATCTTGGGTAGGTTGCCTCACATATATCTGTACCTAGTAGCTCATCTGTAAAATGGGGACAATAATTGTACCTACTTCATAAAGTTCTTGTGAGCCTTATGGGCAAAGGCGTGAATGTGGAGATGGGTCAAACCAAATTATTTGTGGGAGTAACAGTTTACACTATAGGGCTTAATGTTTTAGGATTATGGTGGCAAAATAACTGATTTGTGAAGAATGATTCTTATGTTTTTGGTGATTTAAGTGTTTTATTAAATTTCTGGTCTTGTATTTGTGTATGTGTGGAAGTGATGAATAGCTTTCAGCAAAGGAAACACTTGTCTGAATATTTCAGATGACAATATGACATCTAAATTGCTGCTACTGTTGAAAGCCATCTGTCTGATGGTTCCTCACTGTTCATTTCTCTGCTGTTCCTCTCTTGAAGTTTCTTGGTTATTTACTTTCTCTAACTTTTCCTTTTCTAATTAAAAATCATGCTTATGCTTTGAAGGGTGAAATGTTTTATTATTCTATGTGTCACATGCAAGCATGTGTGTGTATGTGTGTATTTTCCATTTGGCTTGTTCATATTTCATTCATCATAATTTTATTTTTTGTCTGTTTAATAAGTTTCTAAACAAGATATTTAAAAATTTCCTTTTGCGACTAAGGATTTATCATTTTCACTTTATCTTCATAACAAAGTGAAATCTAAATTTAAAATATTTGATGTTATGTTTTGAGGCTTTATTGTTTGGTGCATGCAAATTCATAATTATTTTTTGAAATGTCCCTTTTTACTCTTTTAAATGCTGCTTTCCTTAAATTCTCTTTTCTTTGGACATTAGCATTATTTGCTTTGTTCTGGCTTTCTTCTGACTTGCATTTTCCTGCACGTATGTTTCCATCCTTTTGTTTTAAAGCTTTCTGTGGTGTTTTAGGTGTATTTATGGTAAACAATATGTTGCTAGATTATCTTTCTTAATCTCATTTGAAAGTCTGTTTTTTAATAGGCATTCTTTACCTGTTTATTATAATTTCTGATGTATTTGGACTGATTTCTTCTTATTTTGTGTTATCTATTTGTTATGTTTTGTTTTAGGTCCCTCCTCCCCTTTTTTTGCTTTTTTGAAAAATCACATAGGGCAATACCATCATGCATTTCTACATGGAAGCATTCAACTGAAATAATAAAGCCACTGCCCCTTTTTTAGGAGCTGCACTCTCCAGTTGCAGTCCCCAACTGGCTACTCATTCTCTCTGATCCTTGTACTAAGCTCCATGAGGACAGAGTCCAGATCATGCCTGTTACCCTCACCACTGCACCCCCAGGTGTGGTACCTGGTACATAGGTGCTCAGTGAATATTTATTGAATGAATCAATGAATGAATCAAAGAACGGATAGGTGATCATGAGAATCATCTACGTAGCCTTCAAATATACTGATACCTGGCCCCATACTTTGGAGATTTTGATTTAATAGGTCTGATATGGAGCCCAGATATATATCTTAAGAAACAAACAAAATATTCCCCCAGATAATGTGATTATCAGCTAGATTTGCAATAATTTGGACTCAGATTTTTCCTCTTTAAGACAGCTTTTCTACTTCGAAACAACTTGTGATTCTCTTGATACAGTTAATGACTGTGAAGAGAAACACTGATCATTGGGTAATCTGTTTATCTGCTCAGTTGGGGTGGGGCCACAGTTTCCCTAAAACACGGAAACCTACCACAATTTCAGCTCCTCGTTTACCTATCTATTTTATTTTTTTTTATTTTTATTTTTGGGGGGAGGGGCAAAGGGAGAGGGAGAGGGAGAATCTTAAGCCGATTCCATGCCCTGTGTGGAACCTGACACAGGGCTTGCTCTCACAACCCTGAGATCATGACCTGAGCTGAAATCAAGAGTCAGATGCTTAACTGACTGAGCCACCCAGGCACCCCATCTATTTATTTATTTATTAAGCTAAGCAGGAGGATAGCTGGTTATCACTGTTTGGGTAACACCAAAGGGCAGTGGTAAATTTTTCCTTTTTCTCAAATAATTCTTTAAGCTTTCGTACATCTTTTTCATGTGCTCTACAGAAGATCATTTGACTGAACATGACTCTGTGCCTTTGCATCAATAAAATCAATCACTGGAAACTTATAACCAAAGGGGATTAAAACAGAATGAGTGGTTGGCCTGGAGATCTTAGCCTTTTTCTTATTTTTAAGGTATTGATTCTCTTAGTCAACCTTTATAATGGTTTAAATAATTGACTGGGACACAAAAGACCCGATTTTGATTTTGGTTTATTGTATTGTACTCATGATGCTGTTTTATTTGTGTTGATTCATCTGTGGAGTTAGGAAATTAATTTACCTTCAAGGAGCAAACTTCATGGGAATGTGAACCTTTTAGGCTTGCAGACAACTGTTAATGAAACCTATGATTGAAAAAGTAGTTCATCAAGTTCCTTGTCTGTATTTGAAACTAAGCATTTAGAACATTAGTCTCTCATAATGAATTTTTGAGTCAGTAGATAGAGTTAAGGAAAAATATTAGTGGGGATGGTATTTTCAGATTTAATCAGGATAGAATAAAACAGCATGGTTTTTTAGTTTTTTATTTTCACCTTTTAATCTTGGTTATTTACCTTCAGTGCTTTGGTTTTCCAGTTTTCAAAATGGAAAGTATACTTTGTACAGTATGGAACCTTAATTAATGGTTACTAATCAAGTACGTTAAGCAACTCAGATGAAAGTTACTTTAGTTCAAAGTACTATAGCAATAATATTTTAAATAAGTAGTTTGAGAACTTTCTGTGGAAATGACTAACAGAGGATCATTGACTTACATGTCATGATTATTTTGCGTTCTTTTGATGACATGGGACATGTTTCCCATTCTCAGGGATTCCTGATCTCACTTGTGGATTATTCTCAAATCCTTTTCTTTCATTACTTAGCTGGGAAACTCAGGGAAGTATTAGTACTTCAGCAGGCATTTATGGATTACCTGCCATGTGCAAAGCGTCGTGCTAGGCACAAGAGAGAGACCTAATGAAACAATCTTTATCCTTGAGGATAAATAGAAGAATCATCTGGAAATAAGAAAAGTGAAGCTTTTCCCCTCAGAAAAGTCTCCATTTTCCTTCCTCTATGTCTTTTCCAGATCTATCCTTTTTTAAAGAGATTTATTTATTTGAGAGAGAGAGATGGAGAGAGAGAGCAGGGGGAGGGGCAGAAGGAAAGGGAGAGAATCTTAAGCAGATGATGCCCCATTGAGCAAGGAGCCCATCACAAGGCTCTATCCCACAACCCTGAGATCATGACCTGAGCTGAAATCAGGAGTTGTATGCTCAACTGACTGAGCCACTCAAGCTCCCCTGCCCTTTTTTTAAGGTTTTTTTTGTTTTGTTTTGTTTTTTAATTTTTAAGTACTCTCTACACCCAACGGGGTGCTAAAACTTAAAACCCCAAGATCAAAAGTCACATGCTCCACTGACTTGAGCCAGCCAGGTGCCCCTGGATCTATCCTGATAATAACAATGATAATATCTTATATTTATATAGTACTCTCACATAAACTGTATCAGCTGATGCTTACAATAGGACTTGGTCCCTTTGTTGTGCAGCATATGTGAGACTGTTAAAATTTTAAGTGTTCACCAGTATCTTCTACTCACTCCCAAATACCGCCTTTAACTGTAAAGAGAAGGATACATATATTTGTTAGGTTACAGAATGGTCTATCTAGAAGAACCGACACATGCTACAACCCAGAGGCATGAAACACTGTAAAGTTGTTAGAGCACGTCTGGAACACAGGATTGGGGGGGAGGTGGGGAATGAAGTTAGAGGGGCGCGTGGAGCCCAAGTCATAAGGGGCCTTGTGTGCACAGAGGAGTTTGTAGTTCTTCCTGTGACTCACCATGTCTCAAATTTTAGTCTGCCTCAGAGTACATATAAAGTACACTGGCATGTTCCTATCAGTTTATCCAGATTTGACTAAATCCCCCATCATACAATGTGCTGTTTTTGAAGACAAAGATTCATTAATATATTTTTTACAGCTTTACTGAGATACAATTCACATAGCATATAATTTGTCCATTTAAAGTGGTTTTTAGTATCCTCACAGAGTTGTACAATCATCATCACAATCAATTTTAGAATATCTTCTTCACTCCAGAATGAATTCCTATACCCATTAGTAGTTGTTTCTCATTTTCCCCAATGCCCCTGGCAACCAGTAATCTACTTTCTGTCTCTCTAGATTTGTCAGTTCTGGACATTTCATATAAATAGAACTATATAGTATATTACTTATTGTGGCTGGCTTCTTTCACTTGGTATAATGCTTTCAAGGTTCATTCATGTTGTAGCATGTATCAGTGCTTCACTTCTTTTAATGGCTGAATAATATTCTTTTGTATGGCTATTTCACGTTTTCTTTTTCCATTCATCAGTTGATGAACATTTGGGCCATCACTGTATTTTGTAATCTTGTTTTTAATAAAATTAGTTCTGTAAATTGCTTAGGAAATTACCACGTTATAAGGAAAAATAAATATGTTTATTCTGATTTTTAATTGAAGAAATAAAGACTTGATTTGTTTTCTAGACCTTCACTTCCTATTTAATATAAATGAAGCAGTCAAGTATATGCTATTGGAAAATAAGCATAAATAAGCCTTATTCTGCTATTAAAATCATGGTGCCTAGATTTTGATTTTATTAATATGAATATCATCATTACAGATTTCACTTGTATCACCTTGTTTTTTATTTTGTAATTGACAAATATTTGTAGCATCTCACATGCGTAGTTGCGGATTCACACTGTCCTCATTGCTTATTGTCCAGTTCTAATTAAAAATGAGGTTGTGCATGAAATGAAATTACAGCTCACAGTCCTTACACTAATTTGTAATAGATAGCTCTGTCACTTCCGCAGCAGTAACAGTCACTGTGGGCTGCCGTTTAGTCCGAGGGACTCAGCTGAGATCGTGTGCACACCCTGTCAAACCAGGTATAACTTTCTCTCTGACTGAAGAAAGCATTTCTACATGTGCCCAGGATTTATGGGAAAATTCCTTAATGTAGTGTACTCCGTTTTTGTTTTTATTTTTAAAGTAGTGAAGGGTTTTAGCAAGAGAGGGACATGATAAAATTTAGATTTTTAAATGGACCACCTTTCTTGATGGCTGGGAAACTGTTTCAAACCTTTTCTCTTTCTTCATCCCTCCAACACCCACTTCTCCCTCCTCACTCTCAGCTGCAGCTGTGCTTTTCACTTAGGAAAGTAGAAGCAACCCGAAGAGAGCTTTCACATTCTCCCACTACACAGTCTACCTCCCTGCGTCTGTACCAAACACCCATAAGGGTATTGCTTCAGAAATAAGCAGAAAGCGCTGTTTCTCTCCCGTACCACTGCCTCCATGTCCTCTTCTCGTGTTTCCAGAGACTTACTCCATCAGAGCTGCTCTTGTCAAGGTCATCAGTCAAATAGGAAGAGAATTAGAGGAGTGTGGAATCAAGAGAAGATTAAAAAAGAAAAAAAGGACATGGTCAGCTCTGTCAAAAGCTGGTGACAGGTGGATTCAAAGCCTTGATGATTCAAGCAAACTCTACCCTGCGCTCAGGGCTCCGAACAGAGTGGTAGTGTGAAGTAGAGCTGTGGTTCCGGTGGAAAAGCAGATAAATTGGTCCCTTTATTTCTTTTTGGAAACCTTAGTAACCCCTGCAGATAAGAGAAATCAGGTCTTTCTGAGTGTTGCTGAGTCATAGCACTTCCTAAGACACTGAGCAACCCCAATCAGACTTTTTACTGTGGTGAAATACACATAGTGAAAAATTGTAACCATTTTAAGTGTACAGTTCAGTGGCACTATATTCACAGTGTTATGCAGCCATCACCACCGTTCCCAAAACTTTTTCCTCATCCCATATGAAACTCTGTACGCACTATCTCACGGCTCCCATTCCCCCTTTCCCAGCTCCCTGCTGACCTCTAATCTACTTTCTGTCTCTAGGACTTTACCTTTTGTGGATATTCCATGTAAGTGGAATCACAACGTTTGTGTTTGTGTGTCGGGTTTATTTAGCATGTTTTTAGGATTTACCCATGTTGCAGCATATATCAGAATTTCATTCCTTTTAAAGTCTAAACAGTATTTCATTGTATGTATAGCTCCAATCATTTTAGAATAAATTTTATTACTATTCTGAGTGTGTGTGAATAAAGTTTTCCCCCTCAGTGGTTTAAAATTCCTGTCTTGTCACTAGCTGTTCAGATTTGATTGTCCTTGTATTTTTGTATGTGTGTATGTGTGGTTTTTTTCCTCTCCTGAAAGCCCTTAGGGTCTGAGGTTCTTGTTTTTTAAGTTGGGAACCAGTTTCAAAATTGAATGTCCCAACAAAATAGGACAGTCAAGTTCCCATTATGATGTTTAGAGTTTTCAGAGACAGTTGTTGATATAATTTTTCTTTAATTCTGTTTAAGTGCAGTTTACTCAGAAACCTACTTACAGAAAATAAAGTCCACTTAACCTCTGTAATTGTTCAACTGTGACATTTCTATTAGCAAAATTTCATATATTTATAGCCTATGTATTTTCTTTTGATATTCCAATTCTGCAGTTTTCTTATTCTTACAGATGTCAGGATTAGAAAGGACTTTAATTGGTTTTTCTTTAAGTTTACTCTTGAAGAGGCTTAGATCCATGGAGATTAAGTGACCAGCTCAGGGTCCCACATCCCATAATGAACAGATTCCATCTCATGACTACTGGTCCTATATTCTTTTCACGATGGAAATACTTTGTTCAGCTCTTTTTAAAAATCGACTTTGTGGTGTAACTTAAGTATAACAAAAGCAGATGTTTTAAATGTCCAGTTTAATGAGTTTTAACAAATGTGTACCCTCATATAACCACCACCCCAATCATTTCATTATCCCAGAAAGTTCCCTCTGTAGTCAATCCCCGCCCAGCCCCAACTTCATATAAATGTAATCATACAGAACGCACTTCTGTGTTCACTCTTTTGCTCAGCAGAATGTTTTTGAGATTCATTTGTGTTACTTTGAGAAGTAGTGTGCTCCTTTTTATTACTGGCCAGTACTTCACTGGGTAGGCACATTACAGTTTGTTCATCCATTCTTCTGTTGATTGACAGGTGGTTTTCAGATTTTGGCTGTTAACAGTAAAGGTACTATGGAGCATTTATGTATGAGGCTTTTCTTTTTTTTTTTTTTTTAAGATTTGTATTTATTTGAGAGGGAGGGAGGGGGAGAGAGAGAGCGTGAGCCGGGAGAGCAGCAGGCGGAGGGAGAAGCAGGCCTCCCGCTGAGCAGGGAGCCCCATGCACAGCTGGAGCCCCATGCACGACTCGATCCCAGGACCCTGTGATCATGACCGGAGCTGGAGGCAGACACCCAACTGACTGAGCCACCCAGGCACTCCGTACAAGGCTTTTGTGGATGTAGATTTTCATTTCTCTTGGGTAAATAACTGGGAGTAGAATTGGTGGGTCATATTATAAAAGTATATTTAACTTTTATAAGAAACTGCCAAACTTTGTATCATTTCATATTCACACCAGCAAGTATGAGAGGTCTAGTTGTTCTACGTCCTTATTGTCCGTCTTTTAAATTTTAGCCATTTTAGAGGATGTAAAACGTTACCTGGTCATTTTGATGTGCATTTCTATCATGACTGTTCACATGCTTATAGACCCTTTGTGTATCTCCTTTTGTGAAGTCTATGTTCAAATCTTTTGCCCATTTTTTATTGGATTATTTTATTACTGAGTTCTAAAATTTAAAAAGTGTATTCTAAATTGAAGTCTTTTGTCAGATATATATACATATATATATTATAGATAATTTTGCCCATTGTGTGACTTATGACTTGGCCTTTCATTTTGTTATTTTTGTCTTTTGAAGAGCAAAGTTTTTAATTTTGGTGAAATCTAAGTTTTCAGTTTTTTCTCATGATTAGTGCTTTTTATGTCTTGTATAACAAATACTTACCTATTTCAAATTCATAGGTGAATATGTATGTAGAAAATACTTAAAATCTATGAAAAGCTACTAGTGTTATATAGATTTTTCTTGTGTTTTTTGCTAGAAGTGTAATAGATTTAACTTTCACATTTTGATATATGATGCATTTAAAAATAATTTTTTGTATGTTGCAGAGGTCTGGGTTTATTATTTTCCATGTAGACATCTAGTTGTTCCAGCACCATTTGTTGAAATGATATCTTTCCTCCATTGAACTACTTTGGCACTTTTGTTTAAAATCAATTGATTATATAGTGTAGGATTAATTATGGATTCTCTGTTCCATATGTCCATCTTTATGCCAGTACTACTCAGTCGTGATTACTGTGGCTTTATTGTAAGTCTTGAAATCAGGTAGTGTCAGTCATCTAACTTTGTTATTCTTTTCCAAAATTTGTGTTGGCTGTCCCATACACATTTTTAAATCAGGTTTTTAGTTTCTCTAACAGTCCTATGAGAGTTCTGATTGGGATTGCATTGACTTTTAGGTCAATTTGGAGAGAACTGACATTCTAACAACATTTAGTCCTTCAATCCATGAACTTGGTGTATTTCTCCACTTATCCAGATCTTTAATTTCTTTCAGCAGTGTTTTGTAGTTTTCACTGTTGAGTTTTTCCAACTTTCGGTCAGTTGGTCTTTCAGGGAGTTTGTCTATTCATCTGAAGCTATAAATTTCTAAGCACTGTTTTAGTTGCATCCCAAGGATTTGGATATATATTTTCATTATCATGAAATATTTTTGAATTGAGCTTTCTTCTTTGACCTAAAGTTTATTTAGAAGTGTGCTATTTAATTTTTCATCTGCATTTGAAAAGAATGATTATTCTGCCATTTTTGGTGCAGTTGATAGTCATCTGTACTACAGTAAAAGTCAGGTAAACAGCAGGGAAATGTGACAAGGGTAGAAAGGATCAATTCTGAAGTGAATAAGAATACTTCATAGAGGAGGTAACACTGAGCTGGGATTTCAGGGATAGGTAGGATTTGTCAGAGAGAAATGCCATTGGCAGAGAGTGGCATGGATAAAGAAAGGTATGGTAATACGAAAACAATGGCAGTGATATGTGCAGTGTGGAGCTGTGAATGGAAAAGTTCACTGGGCTCAGAAGGTAAAAGACTTAGAATGGCATGTTAATGAATTTGTGACATATCCACATGAAAGTGCTTAGGAAATAATAGTGAATAAAGGAGTAACTCTCATACATGTTCAAATGGACCTTTCTGCCACTTAATAAAGGCAAAAAAAAAAAAAGCATGTCTAAATTTTAGGGAAAGAGTGTTTTGTTTTGTTTGTTGTTTTGTTTTTGTTTTTGTTTTTGTTTTCTTGAGAAGTGACTAACCTCTGTTGGAGGTCTGATTTGCTGAACAAAGGTCACGGAATAATTATTCTGTCCCTGTCAGTAACTCTGGCCTCTTTTCATTATCTTCAACTTTACCCCCTCTACTTTCTTTTCATCACTATTTAAGCATGCTTAAGGCTCTGTAGTCTTGAAAAGTAATTTAAAAAGTCCTACCTCTGCCCCCTTTCATCTCTAGCTGCTGTCACATTTTTCCCTTTGTCTTCATAAAAATTACTTTTTTTTAAAGTTTATTTATTTAAGTAATCTCTACACCCAATGTGGGGCTCAAACTCATGACCCTGAAAATAAGAGTCGCATGCTTCTCCAACTGAGCCAGTCAGGCGCCCTTGTCTTCATAAAAATTTCTGATCATGCTGTGTACACACAGCATTGTTTACTTACCCAGACTGCCCATGCTAAATTCACCAGTAACCTCTGCTTCACTAAATCCAGGGGATGTGTCCTAGACCTTCCCTTACCTCATCCATATTCAATACATATGACCATGTCTTCCTTCGTGAAATATTTTCTCTCTTTGACTTTTGTGATATCATAATCTTTTGATTCATCCTCTGTCCCTTCCCTAATACTAGTGCTCCTTTACAGTCTAGTTTCTTGATTTCTTATCCCCTGGCCAATCATTAAGTGTTTGATTCTTCTTCTCTTGTGTATTTTTCTCTCCTTCAGCTGTCTCATACACTCCTGACTTGGTGATCAATTATTTGCCAAGAAATCCCACTTTGTGGCCTCAGCTCATGGTTGTCTTCTGCAGTCCATATCGCAGTGGACTATCTGCTGCCTATCTAACAACTGTGATGCTGTTTCTCACAGGTATCTGAACTTACCATTTCTCTCTGAATCTCTTTTTCCTCCAGTTTTCCATATCAGTAAATAGTACCACTCTCTCTACTAGCCCCAGCTAGAAACTCAAGAATCTCTTTGATTCCTTTTCCCTACATTTAATGCATTGCCAAGTCCTCTTTCCTATCCATTCTACCTGTGAAAAGGCTTTTCAGATCCTCACCGTTTTCTGTCTGCACACTGTTAGCACTCCAGCCCAAGAAGCCATCATCCCTGAGTTGGACTCTACTGCAGTTGCCTCCTAACTAATCTTCCCACATCTGCTCTGGCCCATTTCTCATCCATTCTCCAACACCGTATTTTAAAGCTACACTATCTTTCTCTTTTTAAATTAATAGAATATTTCTTTTAGAGCAGTTTCACGTTTACAGAAAAATTGGTTGAAAAGTACAGAGTTCCTACATCCCCCTCTCCTCCTCCAGTTTCTCCAGTTATTTACATCTCACATTAGTGTGGTACATTGTTATAATTGATGAACCAATACTGATACATCTTTATTATTATTATTAACTAAATTCCATAGTTTACATTAGGGTTCACTCTTTGTGTTACACATTCTATGGGTTTTGACAAATGTATATGACATGTGCTCACATTACTGTATCATAGTTTCACGCTTTAAGAATCCTCTGTGCTTCACCTTTTCATCTCCTCCCGGGCTCCCCAGATCTCTTGCAACATTTTTACTTTCTCCATAGTTTTGCCTTTCCCAGAAAATCATAGAGTTATATAGTCCTTAGCTTTTTCAGGTTGGCTTCTTTTACTTAGCAATACTTTTAAGGTTCCTGCATGTCTTTTCGTAATTTGATAGCTCATTTCTTTTTATTTCTGGGTATTAAAGAGGGCACGTTCTGCATGGAGCACTGGGTGTTATGCACAAACAATGAATCATGGAACACTACATCAAAAACTAATGATGTAATGTATGGGGATTAACATAACAATAAAAAATAATTTTAAAAAAAGAACATCTTGGTTGTTTCCAAATTTTGGCAATTATGGTTAAGTCACTGTAAACATCTGTGTGCAGGTTTTGTGTAGACATAAGTTTTCAACTTATTGGATAAATACCAAGGAGCACAATTGCTAGATTTTATGGTGAGAATATACTCAGTTGTGTGAGAAACTGCCAAAATGTCTTCCATAGTGGCTGAATCATTTTGCAGTCTCACCAAACAGTAAAAGTTCCTGTTGCTCCACATCCTCACCAGCATTTGATGATGTCAGTGTTTTGGATTTTAATGATTCTAATAGGTGAGTAGTGGGATTGTTTTAACTTGCAATTCCCTAATGACTTACAATGTTGAGCATCTTTTCATATGTTATTTGCTGTCCATATATCTTCTTCAATTAGGTGTCTGTTCCAGTCATTTGCTCCTTGTATAATTGGGTTCATTTTTGTATTGAATTTTAAGAGCTCTGTATATTTTGGATACCAGTCCTTTATCAGAAATGTGTTTAGCAAACATTTTCTCCCAGCTTGGGGCTTGTGTCATTCTCTGGACAATGCCTTTCATGGAGCAGAACTTTTTAATTTTAATGAAGTTCATTTTATCAATTTTTTTCTTTCATGGATTGTGCTTTTGGCATTGTATCTAAAAAATTGCCAAGCCCAAGATCACCTAGTTTTTCTCCTATGTTATCTTTTAGTTTTATAATTTTGCATTTAACTTTCAGGTTTATGATCCCTTTTGAGTTAATTTTTGGGAAAGTTGTAAGGTCTGCGTCTACATTTATATTTTTGCGTGTGGATGCCCTGCAGTTCCAGCGCCATTTGAAGAAAAGACGGTCCTTTCTCCATTGAATTGCCTTTGCTCCTTTGTCAAAGTTTAGTTGACTATATTTTTGTGAGTCTATTTCTAGGCTTTATTCTGTTTCATTGATCTGTTTGTATTCTTTTGCCAGTACCACATTGTCTTGATTACTGTGGCATGATATCTTTTAAAAATAAAATATGATCAGATCATCCCACTCTCCAGATCACTTCAGTGGCCTGCCTTTGCTTTTACATGATGAAGATTCAGGTCCTTCAGATAGCTCATACTAGGCCCTGTGTTCTGTGTGAAGCCTCCCTCCCCACCTCTTAGACTCTTCCTAGCTCTTCCTTTGTCATTAGGATTTTCTTCCCCAGTCATTCCTTGTTATTCTTGACCTGCAGGCCTTTATACTCACTGTTTCCTCTCTAGAATTCTACTCTAACTCCCTCTTCTCCTGGTTAGCTATTCTTGCCTTTCACAGTACCATTTAAAACTTAGTGCATTAACAAGGGCTTCCCGAATCTTCAAGCTAGCTTAGGGCTCCCTATTATACATTCTCATAACACCCTCTCTTCTTTATTATAATGTTAAGCACAACTGTATGACTTATTTATTATGTTTTGTCTAAAACAGAATCTCTGTGAAGGCCAGAGACCTCACAGAGGTGTTTTTTCATTATTCCATTTCTATTGCTGTGTACACTGCTCTTGGTAAATACCTGTCAACTGAATTAATGAGTGAGGGGAAGGGAACTGTGTACGCTGGACATTAGCTAGATTCACTAATGGAAAAATATGCTTTCTTTGGATAGCTTTTACTAGATGTGAGGCTGCCACAGTTAGTATTTAGAGATTGCAGCAGGAAATTTTATTAAATCTTTTATGTTTTTGTGAGAAAGGTAGAGAAGTGTCAGATCAGTAAAGGTTGCATTGTAATCAATGTCAGCCTGAGAAAATTGTCTCTGGTGTTCTGAGGGCTTCTTAGTTGCAACTACCCTATTTAACATTTAAATCAATTTTATGAAGACTTAGAAGGCATACCCACATTGGCAGATTTTATAAGTTTAGAAATGATAGTAAATGAATTAGCTGGTAGACTCTAGATTTTAAATGATGTTCCTAAGCTAAAAAAAATTGATCAAAATACAAAGATAAAATAGATTTGAGATAAATGTAAAACTCTTTTACCAGGGTTACATAACCTCTTTACAAACACTAGCTACAGTTATGTTTCACTTATTTTATTAAGATAGAAAGATAGCTAACTATTATGTGGTGTGTATTACTTGTCACTATGGTTGAATGTAAACCTAAAATGTCAGCAATTTAATGATTTAACAGAAATCTGAATATAAAACTGGGTGTATTTATAGAAGTATGTGATGTAGAACAAGGAAGATGCCCATTTTTTGTGTTCTTTGATGATTTTACTACATGTGGAATAGGATTTAATACTGGATGCCACATTTTGGACAAATGTTGGCAGACTAGGAGATGCTTGGATGTGCAGCTTGGTTACAGTAGAATTCTGGTTATGGAATCTCCTAAGTAGCAAAGCCAGGTTGGAGTCCTGGCTTTGTTACTTGTTAACTGATACTAAACAATTTATTGACTCTCTTTTAAGTTTTCTCATCTTTAAAATGGAGAAAATGTCTACCTCACAGGTTTGTGATAAAGGAAAACATGTTCTTAATAAAATGTTATACAAATATAAGGAAATCTCATTCATCTGATTGGCAAAGGGACCTGAAGAGTGGAAGAAACTGTTTTTAATTTTTAGGCTGGAGAAGAGGGGCTTTTGGCAATGAGGCATGATAGTGAAGGCAGTAGCAGCTGCTGTTTGAAGCACCTTGCTTGACAACCTTGATATAGATTGTATCCATTTAATCAGACTTGCATTAAAGACTTTTGTGCTACTATATAACTTACATGCGTTTAGCAAAGATTTTAAATACTCTGTAAAGCAAAGTGCTAGGCACCATAGCAAATGCCAGGAAGAATCATACTTGATCCCTGTCCTAAAGAAGTTTTCATTCTAGTAAAAGAGACAAATATGGACTCAAATATTTTTAGAAAGTACAAATCAACATGAAGAGGGGCCAGATGAAGTGAGTTAGCATAGTAAGGGGAAGACTGCATGTGGGCTCAGTGGGCTTACATCAACCTTGAGTGCTTTACATGAAACACTCGTGTTGGTCGGTGTGCTGTTGTTCTGTAGTGAGGCTGCCCTCAGTGATGGCATGGCTGGGTCTAGAGGCCAGAGAACACTCAGTTCCATTCATGTGTCTCTTTACCCCAGAGCTGTAGGGCTTTATAGCCAGCCGTCACTACTGAGAGGTAATTAGTCATGATGATGTAGCAGCCTTAAATTTTGGAATGCGTGGTTTTATTCAATGCCTTCTTTTCTCCACCCTTTATCAGTTGGTTAGGCTTAAAAACCACAACTTTCTAGTGCGCTTCACTTGTTCCATTTAACTTTAAGGTTTTATGCTGTAATTCCTGTAAGCTTTATTGAATGTTAGAGTCTCTGGAAGTGTCTGGGCCGGGGTGGGGGGGAGTGGTGCCAATGTGACAGGACATGAACGATGGTTTTCCAGCTGCCTGGAGACTGGTAATTCAGATGAATATTTTAGATCTGACACTGCTGTTTCCCATGGGTTTTCTTAACATTTCCAGAGGTTTTAGCAAGTGAGTTTCTAAAATGAGTATAAGTAAGTATATATCTAGGCAAGCTGGTATGTCTAGGTACAGTTATGCTTTGATTATTGCTCTGGTGGTCACCCCTATTCCATAGCTCAAGACTATCTGAAGAACTGGGTATATGTTTTAGCAAAAGATTAGAATTTTCTTTCTTCAGTCCATGGAGGTAGTGAGTCACCTGGTGTACATGTCAGTCTAATAATGCCCAGCCTTATTATGCTGTATTCCCAAGAGGTTTGATTAAATATGGAACTACTTTATGGTTCAGATTTAAATCAGGAAAGGTGAATAGATTTAGGATGTTTAAACCAGGTTAGACTTAGTTTATCCTTGAGCTAAGAGAAGACCCTCTAGAAACTTTCAGAGGCTATACAGGGCTGGATCACCACTATAGTGGTCTGTTGGAATGAGAAAGATTGAAGTGACAGATATATTTGCCTATGTCCATAAATTCCATATCCAACTTTAAACCATACAAGTCTGAGTGGAAAGAATTTATATTTTGGTTCATTCATTCATTAAGTCTTTGCTATTTATAAAATAATGTAGAGACAAAGATGAATTATAGAGGGTTTTGCCTGCAAGGAGCTTAATCTTTTTGCGGAATTAAGATATGTACATAATTAACTATAATCCAAGTTAAAAAGTGAAGTGACCACATAAAAAGGTACAAGTTAATGTCATGGTGATTTTGAAGGGAAAAAATGATTGTTTTCCTCAAGGAAGAATAGTGGGTAGAGACTGTAATGTGATGTAACAGCTGACAGCTGTTAATCAGGGTCAGCAAGTCATTATGGAAGAGATTCCTTTGAGCAGGGAGATGGAAAAATGAATAGGATTTGGACATAGAAAAGTAGAGGAGAAAGTCCATGTAGAAAGTAGGAACAATACTGAATAATATCAGAGAGACAAAGTAAA
Source organism: Phoca vitulina (assembly GCF_004348235.1). Classification (NCBI taxonomy): domain Eukaryota; kingdom Metazoa; phylum Chordata; class Mammalia; order Carnivora; family Phocidae; genus Phoca; species Phoca vitulina. The sequence goes on from NW_022589842.1 coordinate 873,087, forward strand.
GAGCAAATAAAGGAAAGAGTAAGGAATCAGTACAGTTGAACGACAGTGTGCATGAGTGACAATAAAAGAAAACTAGGTTGAAAAGGTAAATTATAGTAAGATGAGAAAAAAGATCAGAACGTTAGAATGTATTTTTGTCATTTAAGACCTACTCTCCCGCTCTGGGAATGTCTGTCTAGACACACCTTTTACCATAAAACTGTGAGAAACAAATTTATGAGGGGCCCTGGCATCCTTGGAGAGCTCTGTGATCATTCTTCATAGGTTAGACTTTACAGAAGGGGCACTGCAGTCACTGAATTGAGGAACCTAAATGCTGATCCTGGAGTGCAGAGGCCAAGTGGCGGTACTCAGTGACCACAAGCAGGGTTGATCTGGTTATCATAATGAATTATAGAGTCAAAGCAGCAATCAGAATAGTCTGATGCCCAGAAACCTATGGCATTGGCTACTTGATCATGGTGTTCCTAGAAGTAAAATAGATAGGAAGCCCACTGATTTCTTACTTGACCTGTATAAGCAGAAAAAGTTCTAGGTTAAGTGAACAAGAGTCTAACTTGAATCATAAAAACACAGTCATGACACCCCTCAGTCAATTCCCAGGCTTGAGTCATTTGCAGACCCAGAACCTGTTGTATGAAGGAGAGGCCATGTGTCCTGCTGAGGAAGGACCCCTCTACACTGCCAAAAATTTGCATTGTTAATTTTTCTTCCAGCCATCCCCGAAGGGGATGCACTGCCCTGGGGAAAGGAATTAATCAGATTATTTGGGAACTACTGGATATTGGCTCTGAACTGATACTGATTCTAGTAGACCCAAAACGTCATTGTGGTCTACCAGCTTACGGAGGTCAGATGATCTATGGGGTTGTAGTTCAGGTCCATTTCACAGAGGGGCCAGTGCATTTGTCAACCCATCCTGAATCTAGTTATTCTCCAATTCTGGAATGCATCATCGGAACAGACATACTCAGCAGTTGGCAGAATCCCCAAATTCATTCCCTGACCAATGAGGTAAAGCTGTTTTGGTGGGGAACACCAAGTAGAAGCTACTAGAACTGCCTCTACCTAGGACAGTAGTACACCAAAATCAATAGCACATTTTGGGGGGGGCGTGTTCCAGAGACTAGTGCCACCATCAAGGACTTGAAAGATGCAGGAGTGGTGATTCCCACATTTGTAATCAGCCTGCCTATTTGGCCTGTGCAGAGGACAAATGGATCATGGAGAATGACACTGTGTTATCGTAAGCTTAACCAGATGGTGGCTTCAGTTCCAGCTGCTATACCAGATGTGGCTTCATTGCTTGAGTAAATTAACACATCCCCGGTACCTAGTACGCAGCTGTTATCTGTCCAATGCTTTTTCTTTGTCAATAAGACCACCAGAAGCAGTTTGCTTTCATCTGGCAAGGCCAGCAGTACACCTTCACTGTCCTACCTCAGGGGAGTATCAGCTTTCCAGACCTCTGTCATAATTTAGTTCACAGGGATCTTGATTGCCTTTCTCTTCTCTAAGATACCATACTTGTCCATTACATTGATGACATTATGCTGGTTGGACCTAGTGAGTGAGAAGTAGCAACTACTCTAAATTTATTGGTAAGACATTTGTGTGTTAGAAGGTAGGAAATAAATCTGATAAAAATTCAGGGGACTTTCACCTCAGTGAAATTTCTAGGGGTCCAGTGGTGTGGTTCATATGGAGATATCCTTTCTAAGGTGAAGGATAAGTTGTTGCATCAGTCCCCACCCCCGACCCCACAACCAAAAAAGAGGCACAATGACTAGTAGCTTCTTTATATTTTGGAGGCAACATATTCCTGCAAATATATTGTATTACTCTGGCCCATACCGAATGACCCAGAAAGTTGCTAGTTTTGAGGAAGACCCAGAACAAGAGAAGGCTCTGCAACAAGTCCAAGTTGCTGTGCAAGCTGCTCTGTCTCGTGGGCCATGTGATCCAGCAAATCCAATGGTGCTTAAATTGGCAGTGGATAGAGATACTGTTTGGAGCTTTTGGCAGGCACCAATAGGCAAATCACAGTGCAGGCCCTTAGGATTTTGGAGCAAAGCCCTACCATCCTTTGTGGATAATTATTCTCCTTTTGAGAAGTAGCTCCTGGCCTGCTACTGGGCCATAGTACAGACTGAACACCATGTGACTTGAGTTGCCCTTCATGAACTGGGTATTATCTGACCCTTCAAGCCATGAAGTTGGGTGAGTATAGCAGCACTGCGTCATCATTTGGAATGGTATATATGAGATTGGATGCAAGTAGGCCCTGAAAGTACTGCCCAAATGCACTTCTGCTATACTCCCTTTTCTTTCCTAGTCTATACCTATTTTCCTTGTGGGGAGTTCTACAATCAGTTGACAGAAGAAGAGAAGACTTGGGCCTGGTTTACAGATGGTTCTGCATAAGATGCAAGTGTCACCTGAAAGTGGAGAGCTGCAAGGTGTAGCCCCTTTCAGGGATGTCCCTGAAGGAGAGTGCTGAAGGGAAATCCTCCCAGTGGGCAAAACTTTGAAAAGTACACCTGGTTGTGCACTTTGCTTGGAGGGAATATGATTGGCATATTGGTGACAAGAAAATCTGGGGAAGAGATATGTGGATAGACTTCTCTGGGCAAAAAAAAAAAAAGTGGGGGCGCCTGGGTGGCTCAGTCGTTAAGCGTCTGCCTTCGGCTCAGGTCATGATCCCAGGGTCCTGGGATCGAGCCCCGCATCGGGCTCCCTGCTCCGCGGGAAGCCTGCTTCTCCCTCTCCCACTCCCCCTGCTTGTGTTCCCTCTCTCGCTGTGTCTCTCTCTGTCAAATAAAAAAATAAAATCTTTTAAAAAAAAAAAAAAAAAAAAAGTGAAGCTATTTGTGTCTCATGTGAATGCTCACCAAAGAGTGACCTCAGTAGAGAAGGATTTTAATATTCAAGTGGATGACATGACAAGTTCTGTGGACACCAGTCAGCCTCCTTTCCCAGCTACCCTGTCATCACACAGTGGGCTTGTGAACATGGCTACAATGGCAGGGATGGAGATTTTGCAGGGGCTTATCAACATAGATTTCCATTCACCAAGGTTGACCTAGCTTTAGCCACTGCTGAGGGCCTAACCTGCCATCAAGCAGAGACTAACACTAAGTCCTCAATATGGCACTGTTTCCCTGGCTGATCAGCCAGTTACCTGGTGGCAGGTTGATTACATTGCACTGCTTCCATCATGGAAGGGGCAGCATTTTGTTCTTACTGGAAGAGTTACTTTTGATACGGATTTGCCTTCCCCTCATGCAGTGCTTCTGCCAAAACTACCATCCATGGATTTACAGAATGCCTTATTCACCATCATGGTATTCCACACAGCATTACTTCTGATCAAGGAACTCTATAGGAAATAAAGTGTAGCACTGGGCCAGTGCCCATGGAATTCACTAGTCTTACTATGTTTCCCACTATCCTGAAGCAGCAGACCTGATAGGATAGTAGAACGGACTTTAAGGAGGCTAAGGAGATGTGTATGAGTGCCGAATTCACAAGGGGTAAACTTGTGATGGTTAATTTTATGTGTCATCTTTTGTTAATTTTTGAGTGTAGTTGACACACAATGTTACATTAGTTTCAGGTGTACAGCATAGTGATTCCGCAAGTATATACATTATGCTATGCTCACCACAACACTATTACAATATCATTGACTATATTCCTTATACTGTGCCTTTTTAAAAAAAGATGTTATTTATTTATTTCAGAGAGAGCATGAGTTGGGGGGGCAGAGGGAGAGAGAGAAACAGACTCCCCACTGAGCAGGGAGCCTGACACAGGGCTCGATCCCAGGACCCTGGGATCATGACCTGAGTGGAAGGCAAACGCTTCACCTACTGAGCCATCCAGGCACCCCTATGGTGTGCCTTTTATGTGACTTATTCATTCTATAACTGGAAACCTTTATCTCCCATTCACCTTCACCCATTGTACCCATCCCCCAGCCCCCCTCTCCTCTGGCAACCACCAATTTGTTCTCTGTATTTATTTATTTGTTTTGTTTTTTAGATTGCACATATATGTGCACTCATATAGTATTTGTCTTTCCCAGTCTGATTTATTTCACTTAGCTTAATACCCTCTAGGTCCATCCATGTTGTTGCAATGGCAAGATCTTATCCTTTTTTATGACTGCGTAATATTCGTGTGTGTGTGTGTGTCACATCTTCCTTATCTATTTGTCTATCAGTGGACTTATGTTGCTTCCACATCTTGGCTATTGTACATAACTGCAATAAACATAGGAGTACATATATCCTTTTGAATTAGTGTTTTTGTTTTCTTTGGGTCAGTATGCAATAGTGGAATAACTGGATTGTATGGTAATTCTATTTTTAATTTTTTGATGAAACTCCATACACTTTTCCACAGTGGGTGTACCGATTTACATTCTACGAACAGTGCATGAGGGCTCCTTTTTCTCTGTATCCTTGCCAACACTTTTGATTTCTTGTCTTTTTTATTTTAGACATTCTGACAGTTGTGAGGTGATATCTCATTGTGGGTTTGATTTGCATTTCCCTGATGATTAGTGATATTGAACATTTTTTTCATGTATCTGTTGGCCATCTGTATGTTTTGGAAAATGTCTATTCAGGTTCTTTGCCTGTTTTTTGATGTGGAGTTGTAGAAGTTCTTTATATATTTTGGATATTAACCCTTTACCGGATATCCCATTTGCAAATATCTAATATCTAAAGTAGGTTGTCTTTTTGCTTTGTTGATTATTTCCTTCACAATGCAAAAGCTTTTTATTTTGATGTGGTCCTGATTATTTTTTCTTTTGTTTCCTTTCAACTTTGAAAATAGGGATTACAGTTCCAAGTCAGACTATACAAATCAATGAAAATATTCTGTATTTTCAGTGAGAAATAGTAAAAAACCAGTACTGTTTAAAAATCAGAAGTTGAATTTTTAAGTCTTATATTCGTTTTGAAACTTGTGTTGAGAAAATATTATTTCACTTGATATGGTAGATTTCAGATTTTGTGGAGATTTTCTGAGTGATCGCCCTGAATGCTTTTAAGGACTGTAGCGTATGTGATGACAATAACTCTGTTGTGTTTAACTTGTCTTTAAAACTTCTGACTTTTCCTTTTCTTTGATACCACCTAGACAACTTTTTAAAAAAGACAGCATTGATAATGGCTACAAGTGGGATAAAGAAAAGGATAGATCTGTTTGTTTGTTTGTTTGGGGGGGGGTAGCTGAATAAGCATTGGAAAAAAGAGACCTAGGGGCAGGAAAGAGAGGGAGAGAACATTTCCTCTCTACCTATTGTAAGTCAGATACTATACTAGGTACTTCCATTCATGTGAATGCCATTTCGTCTTAAAATCTCATGAGATATAGATAATCATTGACACTCATTTTACAGATAAGAAAAATCATGACTAAAATAAATAATTTGCCCTGAGTCAAATGGTTAGTGGTAAAAGTCAGGATTTAATCCTAAATGATTAATGGTAAAGTCAGCATTTATTATTTCTTTAAAAGATTTTATTTATCTATTTATTAGAGAGAGAGATAGCCAGGGGGGTGGCAAGAGAGCAAAGGCTGGGGGGCAGGGAGGGGCAAAGGAAGAGGGAGCAGGCTCCCGGGGATCCCGACCTGAGCTGAAGGCAGACACTTAACTGACTGAGCCACGCAGGCACCCCAAAAGTCAGCATTTAATCCTAAATCTTTGGCTTCGTTGCCTGTGTTCTTCCCCACAAAATAGCTTAGGTGAAATGAGCCATTAACATTGCAAAATAAAACAGAAGGGCTGTTTATATGTGATTTTTCTGAGCAGAAAAGAAAGGCTATGTTGAGGAATAAAATAGAATTCCCTATATTGGCAAAAGTCTGGAGCATTTGTGAGGGTGATATTAGACAGTGATATATACCTGGTGTTCCTAAATCAGGTTCATATTTCACGAGGTACTATTGGTGGAGTTGTGGGGGTAGGGAGGATTATCTGTGCACCACATTGAAATCAGAGTTTGAAAAAGTCTTTCATTTGTTTGCATCACATGAGAGATGTTTCCAATAATTAAATGGAACTCAGTGAGCAGTGTGTATCTATATATAAGTAGATTTTGTTGTTGTTGTTGGTTAAGCTTAAGTTAGCTGCTACTAGTAACTGAGTTTTCAGTCTCTCAGATCCCTGGTATTTCTTTGAAATCGACTTTGATAAACACCAGTGTAAGAGTTCTTTGATAGCTCTATCTGATCTCAGAAATATCTTTTGGAAATTTGGAAAATTAACCTGGTTAGTATTTTATATGAATGGATAATACAGATTTTAGTATATAGTATAAATCTAAGAAAACAAAAAGAGTTCATGTATTGTTATATACTGGATTGAAGAAATCACACAAAAATTTCCACCTGGGATTTTTTTTTTTTTTTAATGCAAAGGTGAGACTTTTAAATATCTCCTCAAATCTAATTTGTCACCTGTTTCTGAAATGGAATAGATTAAACCTAGCTTAAGTGTCATACTAAATATTTTATGCCTTACATTTAGTTCTGTAAAGCTGTTTAGTCATCTCCATTAATCACTTTCTTTAATGTCCCTAGGTTATTGAATCTCTGGGAATTGTTATTTATAAAGCACTGGACTATGGTCTGAAGGAGAATGAAGAAAGGGAGTTAAGCCCCCCCTTGGAGCAGCTCATTGATCACATGGCCAATACGGTGGAAGCTGATGGCAGCAACGATGAAGGCTATGAGGCTGCAGATGAAGGCCTGGAAGATGAAGAAGATGAAAAGAGAAAAGTCTCAGCCATCCAGTCATATAGAGATGTCATGAAGGTAAAGAGGCAATTGACATAGTACTTGTTTCTTTGTTTTTTGGTGTTTTTTTAAGATTTTATTTATTTATTTTGACGGTGAGAGAGGGAACACAAGCAGAGGGAGTGGGAGAGGAAGAAGCAGGCTTCCTGCTGAGCAGGGAGCCCGATGTGGGGCTCAATCCCAGGACTCTGGGATCATGACCTGAGCTGAAGGCAGATGCTTAATCGACTGAGCCACCCAGGCACCGCAGTACTTGTTTTTTTTAAGAGTTGTTATTTTACTTTAGACTTTTTTTTTAATTTTTAATTTTATTTTATTATGTTATGTTAATCAGCATACATTACATCATTAGTTTTTGATGTAGTGTTCACTTTAGACTTTTAACTGTAGAGAACAAACTGGTGGTTACCGGAGGGAAGGGGGGTGGGGGGGTGAAAATAGGTGATGGAATTGAGGAGTGCAGGTGTTGTGATGAGCACCAGGTGTTGTATGGAAGAGTTGAATCACTAAATTGTACACCTGAAACTAATAATACACTGTATGTTAACTAAGTGGAATTTAAATAAAAACTTTTAAAAAAAGCATATGGGAAAAAGTAAGTTACAAACTGAAAAAAAAAGCAAATGGGAATTCAGCATTTGATAATAGTTCATAGATAGATCTTCAGCTATTAGTGAAAGGAATAAGGAACTAAAATATTCCTGGTTTTGTGATTTGTTCATAACCTCAACATAGCCATTTGTGATTGAATTATAACTCTCAAAAAACCACTTTTAGATATCATATACTCCTTAATATTACATATTCTACACCAGCTTAACTGAGCATGATGTCTTCAGTTGACTTCTGCATTTTCCTTTTTATGGAGTAAATAACAACTATGATCCACTAATTTATATGAAGATTCTGCATCTGAAATATCACAGCTGATTGTCTTAGCTTGTTTTCTTGACCTACTTAGTGAAATTTATATGTAATAAAACAAGTTTTATAGCTTGAATTGAAATTTTCTCCTTAAACTTTCTGTGTACTTGAAGGACATAATGCTAAATGCACAGAGATTAAAATTAAGATTTGTCACCTTAGTCTTAAAAGAGCATTCTATTTAGAGTTATTTACATATGGTGTTTACTAGATTTTGTAAGCAGTATTGGTTGTATATCACTTATTTTCCAACTTTTTAAAAAGCATCCCAGAGACAGGAATAGAGAGGAACCTTGAAGACAGTATTTTCAGGTGTACTACAGCATACCCTGCATCTTGTCCCTTCTTAGATAATAAATTTCCTGAGAACTCTAGAACAGGACTCTACAGTTATGATGCTTATGAAATTCAGATACATTCTTCAGCTCTTTTAATACTTGCAGTACTTTCATTTTAAATCAACAGTGTATGCAGGTAAAATCCTCATGTATGTACAAATTGGAATTTCACACATTTAATTCATTTTATATTTTCTAGATGTTAAAGAATATTTTGAAATATATATATATTTAAGGCAAGATAAAACTTTCTGCAGCCCACAAATGACTTACTTGTTTCATTGTAGACCAATGATAACGATAAAAAGTGAAAAGTAAAAGATTTTCCATTAAGACATAAACCTACTTATGTCTTTTTTTTTTTTTTTAAGATTTTATTTACTTGACAGAGAGAGACATAGCGAGAGAGGGAACACAAGCAGGGGGAGTGGGAGAGGGAGAAGCAGGCTTCCTGACGAGCAGGGAGCCCGATGTGGGGCTCGATCCCAGGACCCTGGGATCATGACCTGAGCCAAAGGCAGACGCTTAACGACTGAGCCACCCAGGCGCCCCCCTACTTATGTCTTTAAAAAGTTTTTTGGTAGGGGGTATGTAGGGGGCAGTGAACAGGGAGTGGTGAATAAAGAGGAGAATACCCTCCTGACCAGTAGAATGATAGATGTCATAGCCAGATTGCTCTCTTATACTACAGATTTAGAAGATGAGGGCTAGAGATTTATTGGAATCTTACAATTCTTATTCAATGACATTGAATATGTTAACTTATAAAACAAAAATTCTTAGACATTCAGCAATTTGAACTGGTAACTTTCATTTCATTTTATTATTTTTTAATTTGAGCTACTACGTTTGGCCTCCTACCTATCTTACTGCTTTCATAATATGAAAAATAATTAAAAGGGTGTTTACATATCATAAAACCCATTATTCATGGCCATATAGTGATATATAGAGTTTGTGGTTTGATTAGTGGGTTGAAATCTTCAGTTAGTAAACTGACTTCTTGTTGGAAGAGAAGACAAGAATTAACTGAAGGAATATAGCTGCTTTCTCCTTGTTTGAAGTGGAAATATGAAACTACATCTGAATAATATAAATAATAGAATACTTAGGAACTTGGAGATAGCTTGTTTTTATGTCTTAGTGAACAAGAACTCTTTAGTGTGTAATTTCTCCCCTGAATAGTCATTCTTAGTCTACTAGTATTTTAATTTATGTTTTAACATGATATTATTTGAAAAGTGCTCTCACATTTGTTGTTCTCGGAGCCTTACGATAACACTGTGAGGTAAATTGGGAAGGCATTTTTATACCCATTTTACACATGGAAGAACTAAGGCTCAGAGAGCCTTCTCCAACTTCACAGGACGGAGTAAGGGAGAAGAAGAAGGGTACATGGTGGTTAAATTCAGAGGCTTATACTCTGGTAGGCCTGGTTTTGCCATTTTTGTACCAACTGTTGTTGCCCTGGATTATTTAATCCTATGATCCTTATTCTTTTGTAAAGTGAGAACAATATCTGCCTGATTGAATTTTTGCATATAAAATTAGATGACATAATCAATATAAAGTATCTAATATAGTTCTTGTTATGAATAAAAACTTAATAGCACTTACTATATGCCAGGCATTTTTCTAGGTGCTAGGGACATACTACCAAACAACATACAAATGGTCCCTACCTTTACAGCTTTTAATTGAAATGGAGAAAAACAGAATATAAACAAATAAAGCATAAACACATACATATAATGTTTTATGACTCATTTCAGGGCTTTTTGCCATTGCATATAAATCAGAATGAATTGTAGTCACAAATTTATGTCAGAGATAGAAACGTTCTTCTCTTAAATTAAAAATATAACACCTAAAACATTTTCCTTTAAGTATTTTTTTGAGAAACATATATAACCAAGTTTTGAGAAACATATATAACCAAGTACTTAATACTTCCAAGAAGCATTAAGGAAAGATCATTTTTAAAAATTATTTTCTTGGGGTGCCTGGGTGGCTCAGTTGGTTAAGTGTCCAACTCTTGATTTTGGCTCAAGTCACAATCTCAGGGTCATGAGATTGAGCACCCCCCCCCCCCAGTCTGGCTCAGCGCCCTCAGGGAGAGTCTGCTTGAGATTCTCTCTCTTCTTCTGCCCCTCCCCACTGTGCGTGAGCTCTTGGTTTCTCACCTTTTCTCTCTCAAATAATAAATAAATAACTCTTTTTTAAAAAATTACTTTTTTATCTGTAAATACATTCTGGAAACTATTCATTCAATTAACATGAGTCAAAAAGAAAAGATTGTAGATGGGAAGGAAAAAGTGGTGATGATGGAGTGCGAAGTGTGCAGGAGTGGAAGATCAAAGAGACAGGGTTAGGGATGATGAAAGAGTAAGACTTGAAATGGATAGAAAGGACAAGTTAAAAAAGTGTAGAATCTAGAAAAAGTGTCTGAGAAATGACTGAAATTAATGAGAATAGTATATGAACAAAGTTCTTCATTTGGAAATGAATGTAAAGTTCTCAGTTTATTTACACACTCATTTACCTTTTGAAATACTCATTAAGCATTTAGTGTACCTTCTTTGTGCAGACTGCTCTATCAGCACTTAGGTTGCTGAGATTAACTAGGATTAAGTGAACCCCTGTGAATTAAGTATTACAGACCAGGTGTGTAGGAACATACTAGCCCATACACTACTCTTGTGCAAATTAGCGATTAGCAATAGACATTCCTGCTTCAAGATACTTTACTTCCATCTGTAAGAAAATTGTTATAATAAATAGAAATTTGCAATGTCTGTTTTATAGAGGATGTCCTTCTAGATATAATACCCTCATGAACATTCTGAACATACCAAAGTGGTGGTCCAAAACGTACATGAGACGCTCAGGGAGCACAGAGAGAAGCAATGAACTCAGCCTGGTGGATTCTGGTGCTCTTATACAATCCAGTCCCCCTAATAATTGGGGAAGGCATATAAAGCAATACCATATGCAACTCTTTTGCAAGCAAGAATTTACTTTTGTTGATATCTGAAATTAATGGTAAAGTTTTTCACTTAATAATTGATAGCTGCAGTGTAAATTTTCATAGCCCTTATATAAAATAATTTGACAGTATATTAAAATGTTTGAAACTGTTCACAATGTATAATAGCAAAGGCTAGGAACATCCTAGATGTTCATTAATAGGGGAGTCTCTAAGTATCACTCCCCGCTAAAACAATCCCAGGATTCCTTAGAGAAATGGCTAATTCCAGATCTAGGAAGGAAATATATAAAATAGCCTGGAACAACCTATCATACCAGAAAACAGACTACCCAGGGTTACTAAATTGTATAAAAAGGACTCAGAAGCCAACTCAAAGAGGTTCCCGTTGGTCAAAGATGGAAGAATTTGATCATTAGTAAGAATAATAGCTGCGATGGATTAAAAAACACATCAAATATTCTGATTTCCATGAACACATAAATGATAGTAAAACTCTCATTGGTCACCTTTAGAGGCTGTTAGGGAACCAACTTATTTCAAGAATTGGCAGATAAATGGAAAGCATATTCATCCTGCCTTTTCCATACGAACCAGCACCTTAGGGTAACCAATTAGTTTCATACACGTTTCTTTTTATAAAAGTATTCCAGCTAATATGTGAAAATGGAATGATAGGAATTGCAAAATGGTAATATTCTATTTCCAAAGAAAGAATAGCAGTAATCATTGTGTCATCAAAAGAGACCAACAGACTTTATGCGCCTCCTGATGGAAGTTTACAACATCACTTAGGAAGTATTCTTGCCAAATAAGCAAACGAAAAAAAACCCCTATCTTCAATAAGGTCAAGGCTCCAGATCTAACTACCAATTTTCAGGAAATCCAGAGGATACAGAAACATTTTAAATAACACCATAAGGATGCAATCTGCAAAATCCAGATTGTGGGAAACTCTGTAGGACAAATCATATAATTTCTTCAATAAATAAATTCAAGAAAAATGGAGGGGGAGAGAAGAAAAACTTAGATTAAAAGAAACTTGATACATAGCATCCAGTTGCAGCATGTGGACATTATACGGATTCCAGTTAAAAGAAATGAATTGTAAAAATGTGTGTACATATTTGAGGTAATCAGAAAAATTTGGCCTCTTATGTTATACTTGATGATATTAGAAATTACTCATATATTTTTGTAAGATTTGGGGGCACCTGGATGGAGTAGTTGGTTAAGTGTTGGACTCTTGGTTTTGGCTCAGGTCTGATCTCAAGGTCATGAGATGGAGCCCCAGTCCTAAGTGTGGAGTATGCTTGGGTCTCTCTTTCCCTGTGCCCCCTCCCCACTAAAATAAATAAATCTTAAAATATTTTTTTTTATTTTTAAGTAATCTCTACACTGAAGGTGGGGCTGGAACTCACAACCCTGAGATCAAGAGTTGCATACTCCACTGACGAAGCCAGCCAGGCGCTGCAGAAATTACTCATATTTTTAATATGATAATAGTATTGTAGTTATTTTTTAAAGAGCATATGAAACTCAGCTATCTGGGATTTGCTATCCTGGCGGGTAGGGCTGAGCAGGTGAGGAAGTAGATTAAGATTGGCCATAAATGGATCATCATTAAAGTTGGGTGATGGGTACATGCTAATTCATACATGATTCACCTAGTTTTGTTTTGAAGTTTTTTCATATAAAAAATTAAAATATGTAAAAGTGTCCAGAATAATCCTTTGTGATAGTAATACCAATGGTAGAAATTTCTCGGGGCACCTGGGTGGCTCAGTCGTTAAGCGTCTGCCTTCGGCTCAGGTCGTGATCCTGGGGTCCTGGGATCGAGCCCCGCATCGAATTCCCTGCTCGGCGGGGAGTCTGCGTCTCCCTCTCCCACTCCCCCTGCTTGTGTTCCCTCTCTCGCTGTGTCTCTCTCTGTCAAATAAATAAAATCTTTAAAAAAAAAAAAAAAAAGAAATTTCTCACGGAGGTAAGTTTTTAGTAGCACGGCACCCCGATACAAGCGGGTGCAACTGCGCATGTGCACCCCATGTGTGTTTGGGTTGTGGAGTGGCCTTCGGTGGTCTCCTCTGCAAATGGGTTTTGTGGCCTAGTGTCCCCATCCCCGCCACCTGTGATCCCATGCCAGGGCATGGAAGGGGTCGCCACCAAGGTTTCCACCAGCCCACAAGCAACAGCATGGCAGCCAACCCCTCCAATGGCTCTTGCTCGTGGCCACCCATGACTATTACTGGCACCATCTGGGTTCCACTTCCAGTAACAGCTCCAGCAGAAGTGCAGACTATCCTGTGGAAGGCATTCCTCACCACGCAGGTCTCCCCAAGGCCAACCCGGTCACTGGTAGGCAAGCTTCTTTTCCCACAAGTCTACTCTCTTGTTCATGGCTACAGTGTTGGAGTCCCCAGAATCCTTGGAGTCTTCCCAGGCCTCTAGCAGGACAATCACCTGTGATTTAGCTCTGGAAGCCGTGAGGAAGCAGCCTGGTGGCCAGCCTGGCAAAGCCAACACTGGGCTCCAATCCTCAGTGGCCAACACCAGGCTTCAAAAGGCACTAGGCTCATCAGACCCCACCCCTCCCCTCCCTTTAGACTAGGTAGGTTGCAGCAAGCAGAAGCAGTTGGGCTCTTTTATATCAATATAGCAAAACACCAAAAAGGAAGTTGATAGAACCCCACTCTTTTATTATCCAAGCCACAAACTTTCCTGATACCTTGTAACTGTGTACCTTGCACCAAGTGGAAAAAAAACTCCAAGGCAGCCAGTAAAAAGAAAAAAAAAGAAAGAAAAAGAAAATTTTTAAATTGAGATATAATTGACATATTATGTTAGTTATAGATGTACAACTTAATGATTTGGAATATGTATATATTGTGAAATGATTTTCATAAAAAGTCTAGTTAACATCCATCAGCATACATAGTTACACATTTTTTTCCTATGATGAGAACTTTTAAAATTTACTCTTTCAGCAACTTTCAAATGTACAATACAGTATTATTAACTGTGGTCACTATGCTGTATATTACATCCTCAGGACTTATTTTATAACGGTAAGTTTGTGTCTTTTGACTTCCTTCACCCATATTGCCCGCCGCCCCCACACACCCCTACCTCTGCCAACTACCTATCTGTTCTTTGTACAAAAAGATTATTTGTTAAAGTTTTTACTTAAATTCCATTTAGTTAACATACAGTGTAATATTAGTTTCAGGTGTAGAGTATAGTGATTCAACACTTCCATACAATATCTGCTCATAACGACAAGTGCACTCCTTAATCCCCATTATCTATTTTCACCCATTCCCCCACCCACCTCTTCTGGTAACCATCAGTTTGTTCTCCGTAGTTAAGAGTCTGTACAAAGATAACTTTTAAAAGAAGAAAATGTTACATGGATACATTGAAGATGTGTTTTGCAGCATTATTTACACTATTCTAAAATGAAATAAATGGCAAAGAAATGATTACCAACTAGATGGACTGTTATATAGTCTCTAAAATTATAATTCGCTGAGTTATTTAGCAATATGGAAAATTTCTGCTTTAAAATAGAAAAGAGACCATGAAGTTCTGCATATACTGATATATGGATAAAGAATGAAAGAAACTGGTAATTTGAAATAGTATATTAGTGGTGGTGTGATTCAGGGTAAACCATTTACCTTCAGAAATTCCATTCCTCTTATTGTTTACCATTTATATAATAAATAAAAGATTGTAAAATTTTAGTATATTAAGTATGTTATTGGCCATGAGTAGTCTTACAAGTTATGCTTTCAGTGTTAATTCATAATTTAAAACAAAATGTGGCATGTTTCTGCAAATATAAGCATAAAGTTTACACACTAAGCCCTGCTTATAAAAAGCTAGCAGGTTTTTGGTTTGCCGTGTAATGTCAGAATTTGCATACAATTTTGAAAACTCCTCGGGAAAAGTTTAAGAAAAGAATAGTACTGTAGAATGTGATTTAAAATAGAAACAAGATTTATGTATTTAATTTTATTATGCCAAACTAGATTAGCCCAGTGCAGAGTTTGTCTTCATTTTAAAAATGTACATGTGTTACAAATAGCTGATACAGGGTGCTTGGGTGGCACAGTTGGTTAAGAAACTGACTCTTGGTTTCAGCTCAGGTCATGATCTCAGGGTCATGAGATGGAGCCCCAAGTTGGGCTCTGTGCTCAGGGGGGAATCTGCTAAAGTTTCTCTCTCCCTCTGACCCTCCCTGCACTTACTCTGCTCACATTCTCTCTCACTCTCTCAAATAAATAAATTTCTTTAAAAAAACCAAATAGCTGATACAGGATCAATCTATTATTTTCATTTATGTATGAAGGTGGCATAGGTTTAATGGAGCATATACAAGTGAAGGCAAAATGTTTGTTTGAGCTTGTCATTACTGAATTAAGATCCTGCGAACATAGGTTAGTTGGGTGAACAGTGTTCATCAGTCAAATTAGAAAGACTCCAAAGAAGGAAACTGCAATTCTCTGTACTTCAGAATGTTGTGTTCTTTAAGTTTTGAAATTTGCTGGGAACATACTAATTTGTTTTTTCTGATTTAGGCAAAAATTTAGTAACTTATCCTAACTATATGATGCTAAATTTAGTGAAGATGTTTTTTATACAGTTTTTTCTTTGTTTAGTTGTTGATTTCTTATGATAAATATATGATTACATTCATTAGGCAAAACATTTTCGTTATAGTTTAAAATGATATTTTACTTAGGTTTTGCAAATAAAATTCTAAGCTTTGTGAACTGAACATTTTTAAAAACATTTGAATTTCAACAGTCGACAATAAATTATGAGGAAATCCTGTAGCCTAGTATTATCAACAGAGGACTGTAATGTGATAAATTCTAAACATTTGAGAAGATACCATTTTGATTATGCCATTTTCTTTTCTGGGATGATTGAGTTTATAAACATTGCAATTAAATGTGTCTAAGCAAAGGGTGATGGATTGCTAAATGCTTTGGAATATAGAATTTAAGCAAAAACTCTATTCTCAGTTAATTGTGCCAAAGTTTTAAGAACTTGATGGTCTGTATAGTATTTTGATACTAATTAGGGTAAAAAAAATCAGTGGATAATATATAGAATTTCTGAGTTACTGGCATACATCTTTGATGTGATATCAAATAAAATTTTTTCAGAGCACCTGGGTGGCTCAGTCAGTTAAGCGTCCAACTCTTGATCTCAGCTCAGGTCTTGATCTCAGGGTTGTGAGTTCAAGCTCCAAGCTGGGTGTGGAGCCTACTTAAAAAATAAATAAAATTTTTTCTCCTAGTTGCTGCATTCAAAAATATAGATGCTAACTTACTTGACAAATGAAAATGTTTCAAAATGTTAGAAAGTATTGTAGGTTGTCTTTTTTTTCTAATCACATCTATCTAGACAAAGTTTGCAGGTATTTTCAAGTTTTGTTGAAAATATATAACAAGGTCTTATGTGTTTAATGAAAACTTCAGAAAATTTATTTGGATTCTAGCAATAGTATTAATGATTCTATACAGGGAATCCAGATAATGGAGTTGTCAGATTGACTTTTAATTTATGTTCAAGATTCCAAGAGTCAGGATTGAAACTTTGAGCAGAAAACTGGAAAACATATAAAAAGAACCAAATGGAAATTTAGAACCAAAAAATAAAGTAACTGAAAAGTTTAGTGAATAGACTAGACAGAGCTGAAGAGAAAAAGAATGAAATGGAGTATCGTCAGTAGATATGAAGTGCAGAGACACAAAAAGAATAGAGTACAGAATAAAGGGTTAGATACAAAGGCAGTATATTTAATTAAAATCCTAAAAGGAGGGCAAGGAAAAGGGAGGATGGAAGAAATATTTGAATACTAAGAGTTAATACATACTAAGGTAATAACTAATGTAGTTAATACGTATTAGTTAATACAAACTAAGAATTTTCCAAAACCATGGAAAATACTATGCCACCAATTCAAGAAGCCCCACAAATCAAGAGCAAGTAAAATAATATGAAAATAACTTAGTTTCTTGTAGTTAACTGCCAAAAATCACAAACAGAAAATCTAAAATCTTAGAGGAAAAATTAGACTGCACTAACTTCTCAGTAGAAACAGCAGAAGCTGGAAGACATAATGGAATGATATCTTCGAAGTTCTAAAATAGAACCTAAAATTCTTTACCTAGTGAAATATCTTTCAAGAATAAAGGTAAAATAGGGGTGTCTGGGTGGCTTAGTCGGTTAAGCATCTGCCTTTGGCTCAGGTCTTGATCCCAGGGTCCTGGGGTTGAGCCCTGCATTGGGCTCCCTGCTCAGTGGGGAGCCTGCTTCTCCCTCTCCCTCTACCCCCGCCCCCTGCTTGTGCTTTCTCTCTTGCATGCATTCTCTCTCTCTCAAATAAATTTAAAAAATATTTTTTAAAAAGAATAGAAGTAAAATAGCTCTTTTTCTGGTTAACAAATATCAGGAGTGGCCTAGAGTAGGAGTTGGGGAGTCATCAGCCTTTAGGTGGCATTTAAAATTAACCTTAAAAATTTATTTATAGAACAATGGCAGGTAGGTTAAGTAAGAGATAACATAGTCCATCCTCTCTCAAAATAAACTGAAATCTAACAAATGTCAAATAAATTGTCTAAGGTCATATAACCTCGTGTTGATAGATGTGGGTCAGAACCTACTCCTGCTAATTATGTTCCTCTTCCCCCATATTGTCCCTTTTTTTTTTTTTTTTTGGTAACTGTAAAAGATGGTTTTGTTATATGCTTACTGTATACCATGCTGTATGCTTAAATACTTGAAAAACATGACTTTCTTTAATATAAAAGTAATATACATTCATTCTAGAGTAGAGTGCATAAGAACTTGGCTTAGATCTATAGGTAGACTGCTTGGGTTCAACTCCAGTTCTGCTGCCTAGCTGTGTGATTTGGGTAAATTACTCAGCTATTCTAAATCTCAGTTTCCATATCTATCAATTGGATTGTTGTAAGGATTAAATGAAATGATGCATTCAGGAACAAAGAACAAAATAAATATCAAGCAGTTCATGGACACTGAAATAACCACTTGGATTATTTCTCCTCTGTGGGACTGTTTCTCCCTCTGTCTCAATGGAGACTTTGTGGAATTTCATTATTCTTTGTTAAGTTTTTAAAACGTATTTTAAATTGCGGTAAAATACACATACAACTTATCATTTAAATTATTTTAAAGTGTACAGTTTAGTGGCATTAAGTACATTCACAATATTGTTCAACCATAATCATTATCTAGTTCCAGAGCTTTTTTATTACCTCAAATGGAATCCCCATACTCATCACTTCTTATCCCTTGTCTTTCAGCCCCTGGCAACCACTAATCAGCTTTCTGACTTTGTGGATTTGTGTATTCTGGGAATTTCATATAAATAGAATCATACAATATATGACCTTTTGTGTCTTGCTGCTTTTACTTAGCATAATGGGGTTAAGGTTCATCCATGTTATGGTGTGTGTCAGTACTTTATTCCTTGTTATGAATGAGTAAAATTTCACTGTATGTATATACCACATTTTGTTTTTCCAAGTATTAGTTCAGAATATTTGAATTGTTTCCACCTTTGGCTACTATGAATAGTTGCTGGTATGAACATTGATATACAAGCTTTTGTTTGAACACTGGCTTTCTATTCTTTTTGATAAACAGTTGACCCTTGAACAATGCAGAGGTTAGGGACATTGACCCCCTGCACAGCCAAAAATTTGCATACAGCTTTTGATTCCCCAAAAACCTAACTGCTAAGGAAGCCAAGTGTTGACCAGAAGCCTTTCTGAATACATAAACAGTCAGTTAATACATAGTTTATATGTTATATGTATTATTTACTGTATTCTTACAATAAAGCAAGCTAGAAAAAGTGTTATTAAGAAAATCATATGGAGGAGAAAATACATTTACAAATACAATACAGTACTGTACTGTATTTATATTTTAAAAATCTGCATGTAAGTGTACCTTAGCAGTTCAAACCCATGTTGTTCAAGGTTAACTGTATCCTACCTAAGGTGGAATTGCTGGATCACATGGTAACTTTTTGATAAATCACCACACTGTTTTTCTCAGTGGCTGTACCATTTTACATTTCTACCAGCAATACACAAGGGTTCCAGTATCTCCACGTTCTCATCAACATTTATTTTCCATTGTTGGTTTTTGTTTTTGTAGCCATCCTACTGGGTCTGAGTGGTATCTCATTGTGGTTTTGACTTGCATTTCTCTAATGACTAATGGTGTTGAGCATCTTTTTATGTGCTTTTTGGTCAGTTGTATATTTTCTTTGGAAAAATGTCAGTTTTTAAATTGAGTTGTCTTTTTGTTGTGTTTAAGAGTTCTTTATAGGGCCGTCTGGGTAGCTCAGTCAGTTAAGTATCTTGGTTTCAGCCCAGGTCATGATCTCAGGGTTGTGAGATGATAGAGCCCCATGTTAGGCTTGGCTCTGGGTGTGGAGCCTGCTTGGGATTCTCTCTCTCCCTCTCCCCTAGCCCCCACTCTCTTTCTCTCTCAAATAAATAATCTTTAAAAAAAAGTTCTTTATATATTCTGAATAGTAGACCCTTATCAAATAATCTGATTTGCAAATATTTTCTCCCATAATGTGGGCCTTTTAACTCTCTTGAAAATGTCCCTTGATGTACAAAAACTTTTAACTTTGATGAAGTCTAGTTTATCCATTTTATTGTTATTGGTTATGCTTTGGTGTCGTATCTAAAAAATCATTACCAAATCCATGAACAAGAAGGTTTATCCCTATGTTTTCAGAGTTTTATATTTTGGGCTGTTATATTTAGGTCTCTGATCCATTTTGAGTTAGTTTTTATATATATAGTATGAGTTAGGGGTGAACTTCATTTTTCTGCATGTGGATATCCAGTGTTCTTAGCATCATTTGTTGAAGAGACTGTTCTTTTCTCATTTAATGGTCTAGGCACTTTTGTCAAAAATTAATCAACCAAAGATATATGGATTTATTTCTGAACTCTCAGTTCTATTTCATTGATTTATAGGTCTTTCCTTATATACCACATTGATTTGATTACAGTAACTTTATAGTAAGTTTTGAAATTCAATCTGTAAGTCTTCCAACTTTGTTCTTTTCAAGATTGTTTTGGCTGTTTGAGGCCCCTTGCAGCTCCATATGAATTTTAGGATCAGCTTTTCTGTTTCTTCAAAAAAAAAAAAAAATCGTTGGTATTAGGGATTGCATTCAATGTCCAGATCACTTTGTGTAGTATTACCATTTTAACAGTATTAAATCTTCCAACCCATGAATATGGAATGTTTTTCCATTTATTTGGGTCTTTCAGCAATGTTTTATAGTTTTCAGTATGTATATCTTGTACCTCCTTGGTTAAATTTATTGCTTAATCGTTTTTTAATACTTTTATAAATGGAATTGCTTTCTTAATTTCTTTTTCTGATTGTTCATTGATACAGAAATACACCTTTTTGTGTGTGTTGATCATGTATTCCACAACTTTGCTGAAATTGCTCATTAGCTCTGATAGTTTTTTGTAGATTCTTTTGGATTTTATATATGTGTAGGATTATGTCCTATGCATTTGAAAAACATTTTTAGACCTAGTTATTACCTTTACACCAGTGTTTTTCAACTTGCAGGTCACAACCTCATAGTGGATCATGAAATCAATTTAATGTGTAAGTTTTGTTTTGAGAACTTGTTGTGTATAAAACATAGATTGTTTGCATGTATTTGAGTCCTTGTATAAAATATATTTCTTCCCAGGAATTATAGTAAAAAAATGAAACTCTTAGTAGTTGCTTTTCATTATCTTGGAAATGATAATTTTTTAAAAAGATTTTATTTTTTTACTTGAGAGAGAGCAAGACAGAGAGAGAGCATGAGCTGGGGGCAGAGGGAGAGGGAAAAGCAGACTCCTCACTGAGCAGGGAGTGGACATGGGGCTTGATCTCAGGACCCCAAGATCATGACCTGAGCTGAAGGCAGATGCTTAACCAACTGAGCCATCCAGGTGCCCTTGTTTGTTTTGTTTCTTAAATTCCCCATATGAGTGAAGTCATACAGCATTTGTCTTTCTCTGGCCGACTTACTTTGCTTAGCATAATACTCTGTAGTTCCATCCATGTCATTGCTAATGCAAGATTTCATTCTTTTTTATGGTTGAGTATATTCCATTGTATAGCTTGTGAGATTTTTGCTTTTCATGCTTTCTGATAAATCATTTCTTAGCCTTGTTTTGGGTACTGTGGAGAAAATTTCTTACTGAAACCCAAGATACTTGAGAATATACTTTATTAAAGATAGTAATCTATCTAGTAAATTGCATATACTTATTACAAATGAAAACAAAAGCCACATTATGAAGGATAATATAATCTACAAAGGTATCTTTTACTCTCCAATGGATAGAAATTATTAAAGTATAATAAAATGTATATTTTCAGTAATTGAATTAATATCAAATTTACTGAATATAGTAAAGAATTAAGGGCAAACTCACAGCTTTTTAAAGCAAATGAAGTACCTTAAAATATAATACATGGATGCAAAATTATTACTTTACAAAAGTAAAATTATTCCCATGCACTAGACTCATGATCGGGTGTCTTTCCAATCTAATGAATTAAATAGTGTTTGATTTTTCTAAATTGTTGTGTATGATACTAACTTGCATCTTTTACCCACGAACAGTTTTGGGGGTTATGGACTATGTACAGTAAAGGACATTGGGACTGGAGCTACCACCAGTGGAGTTATTCTGCCCTCTGCCCTCTTTGTTCCAGTCTCCATTTACTGATGCAGCATCTTCCCAATGGTCCACCTGTCATTCTGACAGGGTTTTTTTGAGATTTTATTTATTTATTTGAGAGAGAGAGAGAGAGTGATTGAGAGAGAGAGCACTAGCAGGGGGAGAGGAGGAGGAGCAGAGGGAGAGGGAGAAGCAGACTCCCCGCTGAGCAGGGAGCTTGACACAGGACTCAATCCTGGGACTCCAGGATCACGATCTGAGCCAAAGGCAGATGTTTAACCAACTGAGCCACCCAGGCGCCCCTGTTTTTTTACTGCATTACACAATTCAGCATGTATCGGGATGAGCCTGGGCTTTAGAATCCCATAAGACTGTGTTTAATCCTTCTCCCTCGTGTCAGCTTTCTGATTGTGGACAAATCACTTGAGTCCTCTTAGCCTCAGTTTCCTTTGCTATAAAATGGAGATAATTCAGGGTTACGCTGAAGAGTAAATGCTATTATGCTGTGTATATGACGTGTCAAATACAAGTGCCTGGCATGGTAAAAAAAAAAAAAAATTGATAGCTATTAAAACACCTGTGTTATGATTAATACTCAGTAAATGGTAGTTCCATTTCTGCTTGCAACCAAAACTTGTATAAATGTTCTGTCATTTTCAAATAGAAGCTAACGAATTCTACAAAGTTCATCTGTGCCATTGGGTGTTTGTTAGTAGAGCATGTTTTCCATATAATTGTGTAGATTTTACTGATGGTTTTGTGATGCATTAGGTTTTGGATGATGGGAATTGCCTTGCTGTCTGTTATGTAAATATGAATATATGGGGTATGTCTGTTTTTAAGGTACCAAAACCCCAAAATAATAAATGAGCATTATTATTTAATTTCCTCTTCTGTAGTTGTGTGCTGCTCATCTTCCAACTGAATCAGAGGCACCAAATCATTATCAGGCAGTATGTCGGGCACTGTTTGCAGAAACAATGGAGCTACACACGTTTCTGACTAAAATTAAGAGTGCAAGGGAGGTAAGTACTACTGCTTTTATTTATTGGCATTGTGAAAGATTAACCTGAATTTTCAACACTGTCCATCATAATATTTAAAATATTTATTACCATCCTTTTGATGAGTGCTGAAAATAATTTAGGAAAGAATCAACTTAGGCAAAATTGAATCTATTTTTTTTTAAATTGCAGTATAGTTGACATATATACAATATAATGATTGAACAATTCTATACCTT
Organism: Phoca vitulina; assembly: GCF_004348235.1. Classification (NCBI taxonomy): domain Eukaryota; kingdom Metazoa; phylum Chordata; class Mammalia; order Carnivora; family Phocidae; genus Phoca; species Phoca vitulina. Next base: position 896,157 of record NW_022589842.1, read on the forward strand.
ACTCAGTGCTCACCCATCCTCCCACCCACATCCCCTTTGGCAATCATTAGTTTGTTCTCTCTAGTTAAGAATCTGTTTTTTTGTCTCTTTTTCCTTTGTTCATCTGTTTTGTTTCTTAAATTCTACATAAGAATGAAATTATATGGTATTTGTCTTTCTCTGACTTATTTGGCTTAGCATTATGCCCTCTAGATCCATCCATGTTGTTGCAAATGGCAAGATCTCATTCTTTTGTATGGCTGAGTAATACTCCATTGTATATCTATACCACATCATCTTTATCCACTCATCTATCGATGGACACTTGGGCTACTTCCATAATTTGGCTATTGTAAATAATGCTCAAGTAAACATAGGGGTGCATATATCTTCTTGAATTGGTGCTTTCATATTTTTTGGGTTAATACCCAGTAGTGGAATTACTGGATCATATGGTAATTGTATTTTTAATTTTTTGAGGAACCTCCATACTGTCTTCCACTGTGGCTGCACCAGTTTGCATTCCCACTAACAGTGTAGAAGGATTTTTTCTCCACGTCCTTGTTAACGCTTGTTGTTTCCTGTGTTGTTAATTTTAACCATTCCGACAGGTGTGAGGTGATATCTCATTGTGGGTTTGATTTGCATTTCCCTGATGATGAGTGATGGTGAGCATCTTTTCATGTGTCTGTTGGCCATCTGGATGTCTTCTTTGGAGAAATGTCTATTCATGTCTTCTATTACGATGATGATGATGATGATGATGATGATGATGATGATGATGTTATGTTAGTCCCCATACAGTACATCATTAGTTTTTGATGTAGTGTTTGTTCCATGATTCATTATTTTCGTATAACACCCAGTGCACCATGCAATACGTGCCCTCCTTAATACCCATCACTGGGCCAACCCATCCCCATACCCCTCTCCCCTCTAAAACCCTCAGTTTGTTTCTCAGAGTCCATAGTCTCTTATGGTTCATCTCTCCCTCTGATTTCCCCCCCTTCATTTTTCCCTTCCTTCTCATGTCCTCCATGCTATTCCTTATGTTCCACAAATAAGTGAAACCATATAATTGACTTTCTCTGCTTGACTTATTTCACTTCCATCCATGTCTTCTGCCCATTTTTAATTAGATTATTTGGGTTTTCTTTTCCGTGTTGAGTTATATAAGTTGTTTTATATTTTGAATTCTAACTCTTTATTGGATATGTCATTTGCAAATATCTTCTTCCATTTGTTAGGTTGTCTTTTAGTTTTGTTGATTGTTTCCTTTGCTCTGCAGAAGCTTTTTATTTTGATATAATCCCAATTATTTTTGCTCTTGTTTCTCTTGCCTCAAGAGACATATCCACAAAAATTTTGTTATGGCTGATGTCATTGAAATTACTGACTGTGCTCTCTTCCAGGATTTTTATGGTTTCAGGTCTCACATTTAGGTCTTTAATCCCTTTTGAGTTTATTTATGTATATGGTGAAAGACATTGGTCCAGTCTCATTCTTTTGCACATAGCTGTCCAGTTACCCCAGTACCATTTGTTGAAGAGGCTATCTTTTTCCCATTGCATATTCTTGTCTCCTTTGTCAAAGATTAATTGGCCACATAATCATGAGTTTATTTCTGGGTTTTCTATTCTGTTCTCTTCATCTATGTATTTTTATCAGTGTCTGTGCCAGTTCTGTACTGTTTTGATTACTGTAGCTTAATAGTATATCTTGATATTTGCAGTTGTATACTTCCAATTTTGTTCTTCTTTTTCAAGATTGCTTTTGGCTGTTGAAGGTCTTCTGTGGTTCCATATAAATTTTAGGATTATTTGTTCTAGTTCTGTGAAAAGTGCTGTTGGTATTTTGATAGAAATTGCATTAAATCTATAGATTGCTTTGGGTAATATGGACACAATATTTGTTCTTCCAGTCCATGAGCATGGAATATCTTTCTATTTGTTTGTGTTGTCTTCAGTTTCCTCATCAGTTTTCAGAGTACAGATCTTTCACCTTATTTGTTTATTCCTAGGTATTTTATTATTTTTGGTGCCATTGTAAGTGGGATTGAATTTTCTTTTCTTTTTGGGGGGGGGTTTGTTTTCTTAATTTCTCTTTCTGCTGTTTCATTATTAGTGTGTAGAAATACAGCAGATTTCTGTACATTGACCTTACTGAATTCATTTATCAGTTCTAGTAGTTTTGGGGTAGAATCTTTAGGGTTTTCTATGTATAGTGTCATATCATGTGCAAATAGTGAAAGTTTTTCTTCTTCCTTACCAATTTTGATGCCTTTTATTTCTTTTTCTTGTCAGATTGCTATGGCTAGGACTTCTAGGACTATGTTGAATGAAAGTGATGAGAGTGGACATGCTTGTGTTTTTCCTGATCTTAGAGGAAAAGCTCTTAGTTTTTCAGCATTGAGTATGATATTAGCTGTGGGTTTTTCATGTATGGCCTTTATTGTGTTGAGTTATTTTCCCTCTTAACCTGCTTTGTTGAGGATTTTTATCATGAATGGATATTGTGCTTTGTTAGATACTTTTTCTGCATCTATTGAAATGATCATGGTTTTAATCCAAAACTTGCTGATGTGATGTATCATGTTGATTGATTTGTGAATATTGAACCGTTTTTGCTTCCCAGGAATAAATCCCACTTGATTGTGGTGAATGACTTTTTTTACTGTATTGTTGGGTTCTGTTTACTAGTATTTTGTTGAGGATTTTTGCATCTCTGTTCATCAGAGATATTGGCCTGTAGTTCTCTTTTTTTGTGGTGTCTTTATCTGGTTTTGGTATCAGGATAATGCTGGCCTCATAGAATGAATTTGGAAGCTTTCCTTCTATTTTTTTGGAATAGTTTGAGAAGAATAGATATTAGCTCTTCTTTACATGTTTGTTAGAATTTACCTGTGAAGCTGTCTGATCCTGGGCTTTTGTTTGCTGGGAGTTTTTTGATAACTTACTCAATTTCATTGCTGGTAATTCGTCTGTTCAAATTTTCTATGTCTTCCTAATTCAGTTTTGGGAGGTTGTATGTTTCTAGGAATTTATCCATTTCTTCTAGATTAGAGTCCAGTTTGTTGGCATATAATTTTTGATAATATTCTCTTACCCTTTGTATTTCTATGTTTCAATTATTTCTCCTCTTTCATTTCTGATTTTGTTTAAAATTAAATTTGTTCTTAATTTTTAATCTGTTGTTTAAATGAAAGTGTGTGAATCCATTTTATAAAACAGATTTTTGTAAAGCTTCCTTACAAATGAGAAATAAAATGCTACTGAATCAGTTCAGTCAGTTTCCCATATGACTTGCTTTTCACCATCTTTCTGCCACTCTTTCCATTTTAAAAGATATAGTACCTTTTTCAGGAAGGAATATAGACTCAGGAAGGAGGCTACACATTTGATAATTTAACTATTTTATAGTGGATTTGGATAAATATTTAATGGAGGTGATTGGAATTAATATTCATATAGTTGACAATCTCATTTTAGCTACTTTCCTTCATTATTATTCATCATTGTCTGTGAGTTAAACTGTTATGTGTAGAGTCCAAAGAGAATCACTCTAATTTATTTACAAGTTGAATCACCATATTGTACATCACACAGATGGTTGTGAAGATTCATGAGATCTATCTATATACAGCAGCACAGCATCTGTCAACACAGTAAGAGCTCAGTACATGATAGGTGGTGGGTATAATTTCTTTTATGACTAAAGTACAGAGTTTATCTGAAGTACTAGTTTAAAACTTCTGATGACACAGTTTGGGGAGGGATACAGTGTGATGTGTAAGAATGGAAGGAAAATATTAACCCATATTAGCCTAATAAGACTAATTATCTCTGATAGTAAGTGACAGATGTGTCATCCAGATCGCCCTTAATAAATCACCTTAAATAAATCCATTTTATATGTATGAATAAGAGCTATAAGCATTTCTTTTCTGTCCTAGCCTGGATACTGCTCATAGTCTGTCTTTTTGTCATAGGCCAATGAAAAACTATGGTTATTTTTTTTTTTAGGATTTTATAGAGTTAGACCAAGAGAAAAAGTCTTCAAAGGGTGAAAAAGGGTGAACTATGTGTTATCTGAAGAATAATTACAGGGGCGCCTGGGTGGCTCAGTCGTTAAGCGTCTGCCTTCGGCTCAGGTCATGATCCCAGGGTCCTGGGATCGAGCCCCGCCTCGGGCTCCCTGCTCTGCAGGAAGCCTGCTTCTCCCTCTTCTACTCCCCCTGCTTGTGTTCCCTCTCTCGCTGTGTCTCTCTCTGTCAAATAAATAAATAAAATCTTTAAAAAAAAAAAAAAGAATAATTATAAGTACATCATGGACTAGCTTGTCCTCTTGGACAGAACCAGAGGATGTAAGATCCGATTAAACGCTTCAGAGTAAACATCCAAAAGTACATCCTCAGTTAAGGTTTAGTAAATAGTAGAAAAGATTACTTTTTAAGCTTGTAATTGTCTTCCCCAGCTTGTTAAGTTTGAGATTGCTTTCTCCAGAGAAACAAGCATTATTTTTAGGATATAAATACAGTCCTGTGGGGTTAATAGAGTAAATTAAATGCACCGCTGAAGTCCTTTCAACACACACATTCTCAGGAACCATTTCTGAGCTTAAAGAATTGTATTAATAAGTATTTTTTTCCTACTCTATTCCAGTAAGCTAAAAAAAAAATTTTTTTTTGCTCTTGATTAGAACTTTGTCAAACATGTTCCAAGAAAGAAATTTAAACGTTTTCAAAGTTTATTTAAATAAAAATCTCGCAAGCAGAGTAAAACAGCAGTGGCTGGTGGCTGTGTGGCAGTGCCCAGAGACTGGCCAGGCGCTGACTGAGGCTGGGCCCCCTGAGGCGGTTCCAGCCCCATCTCATCACGTCATCCTCTGGCACCACCCCAGATTTGGCTCTTTGTAGATACTGGTTCTGTCCTGTTTTCTCATCTACTCTGTTTCCTTACTTTCCATTTTTCTCTCTGGAAACTGCTCCATTTTTAGAGAGGACTCCTCGGTGCCCTCGGGCTCTTCTCAGAATGCTCATTTCCCTGAGGATAGTGCTGTCTGCTGCTTCTCTCTCTCTCTCTCTCTCTCTCTCTCTCTCTCTCTCAGCTGCTCTCTCTGGCATATCTTCATATCTCTGCGCTGCAGTGGGTTGGTAATACTCTCTTTTTCCTCTGCTGCTTCCAAACAACTGCTCTCTTGGACAGAAAGCTCGTGCTGTCCACTTCCGTTATTCTTCATTTTTTTTTCCAGCAGTTTGGTATAGATTTTATTGGTTGACTTTGTTTCTCACACATACATTTCCAAACCTTTAGGCAGAATAGAAAATTTTTCTCTTAATACACACTATCTGATTTTCTATAAAGGAAAAAAATAAATATATATTTTAAAATATAATTAAAATGTATAATATATATTTAAATAAATATTTCCAAATTTTTCTTTTTCAATTGCATGCTCAACTTTATTTTTTTAATTATTTTTTATTATTATGTTCAATTAGCCAGCATATAGTACATCATTAGTTTTTGATGTAGTGTTCAAGGATTCATTAGTTGCGTACCCACTGTCATCTGCCACTGTCTTGTGTGATTTCTTTGATCAAAAGAAACTATAGCTCTGTATCCTGTACTTCCCCTCTACTTCACTATTCTGCTTACCTGAACACACTTCTGGCCTTGTGACCACTTGTGATTATTCTGCCTTGGAAATCCTGGGCTTTCATTCCCCCTTCCTAACTGTAACTTCTGCCCCGTCGAGCTCTAGCCCTCACTGCCACCTGAGCCCATCTTCCAGTCTCTTGACTCCCCCATTTTTCTCCCAGTTTATCAGCCCTTCCAGGATGGACTTCCTTTCCTGGGTGGACTACATTCAGGTCACATGTCCATCCTGGATTGTTACACTAGCTTCCCGCCAGTCCCCTCATCACAGTGAATCTTCTTCATCAATTTAATTTTTCACATTGTCCATGAATGATTCTTGTAGGTCACAGGTCTGACCTGAGGAGTCCAGCCCAGTCCCATACCTATGTGTGACCATAGGCTAGCTTTCATAGGCTAGGGGAAGCTGCCCTCCCACATTTGACTTGGTACACAGCCAGGGTTCTGCACCCTGGTTTTCTGGAGGGAATGGCAAGGACACTGAGCATCCCCACTGGGCCAGCCATGCTCATCTACACATCTGCATCCCTAGCCCAGGCGCCTTCACCAGGGCCTTTACTGACAGGCTTTCCTCCCCTCTGAGTCAGTACTTTTCTTTCTTTTTTTTTTTTAAGATTTTATTTATTTATTTGATAGAGAGAGACACAGCGAGAGAGGGAACAGGGGGAGTGGGAGAGGAAGAAGCAGGCTTCCTGCAGAAGAGGGAGCCCGATGCGGGACTCGATCCCAGGACCCTGGGATCATGACTTGAGCCGAAGGCAGATGCTCAACGACTGAGCCACCCAGGCGCCCCCAGAACTTTCTCTTTCTATCCTTCCTTCTTTACTTCGCACCAGCCCTCAGGTCCATAAAATGGCAGGAACATTTTGTCCACTACTCCTCGGCAGTGAGAAGATTTCCCCCACCTGCCTGCATGTCACCTGTGGGGTGTCATTCTGTGGGGAAAGAAGTGGAACAAGAGAAGCAAAACATCCTTTTTGGCCTCTCGTTTGCACTGTTGCAGGTACTTTTGATTTGGCTCATTCCACCTGACCATGAGACATGTGGCAACTCAAAAGAACCCCGTTGCTTCCCTGATTAATATGGTTCCCCATCAGCTGTAGACTAAAATTTAAACTCCATTCTGTATTTCCCCTACTTATGTTTTTATTGTCCTTTTCAACACTATGCTTAGCATTTTACACTGTCTAGTCAAAATTGCTCATAGATTCTGAATACATCATGCTGTTGTAGGTCTGTGACCCTTGCACATCCTGTTCTTTCTGCCTGGAATTCTCTTCTCCCATTGCCTGTGTGGTGAACTCCTATTTAGCCATGTAAACCCGGCTCACGTATTGCCTCCTTTGTGAAATATTCATGACCTCCCTCCAACCCAACAGAGTTTTATATCCTCCAGTTCCTCTATATCTAATTTATCCTTTGGTCTTGCACTTCTCATACTCTGTGGTAGTTATTTGCTTACATCTTTGTGCTTTTTTATCTTCACAGCTGAACCAGGTACTTCTTGAGCTAAATGACTGTTTTAAATCATTTTTATGTTATGACTCTTAATGTAGTGTATGCATGTAGGAAATAGTCCAGAAATATTTGTTGAACTGAAATAACTTATATGTTATATCTGTGTTTTTCCAGAACTTTGGAGGTTTTTGTCTGGTTTAAAGAAGTCAGTTTTGAAAGCATTTGTGAGTCTTAGAAACATTTTGGCCAAAATATTTCTAGTAAAAATGAGAACTTTTATGGGTATATAGATAAGGTCTTTGAGTGCTCTTGATATTCTTTAAATTTAACATAAAAATTCATTTAATAGTTTTGATAAGGCATGCTATAAAATATGTGGAAATCCTGACACTTAAGAACATTCTGTATCATTTAATTACAGATTTTATATTACATAAATTGCTTGTCAACACTGAGGTTTTAGAAGTAAAGTCTTATCATGGTCCAAATGGATTTTTTTCCCTCTGCAATGTATGCTGCTTTCTTGAAATTACGAATATTTTCATACATGTTCATGTATGTATGGTGGTCATTTTAACCTTTTCTCAAGAGTGCTAAATTCACACTTGTACTAAAATACTCTGTTAATTTGATATTTTTTCTAAAGATCTTAAAATACTTTATACCGGCATACCTCATTGCATTTCACAGATACTGTGGGGTTTTTTTTGTTTTGTTTTGTTTTTTTAGGAATTAAAGGTTTGTGGCAACCCTTTATCAAGCAGGTCTATCAATGACATTTTTCCAACGGTATTTGCTCACCTCGGGTCTCCATGTCACATTTTAGTAATTCTTGCAGTATTTCAAACTTTTTCATTCTTGTCATATTTGTTATGGTGACCTGTGATGAGTGATCTTTAATGTTATTATTGTAATTGTTTTGGGGCACCACAAACTGCCCAGATAAGACAGCAGACTTAATTGATAAATGTGTATTCTGACTACTCCACTGACTGGCTCTTCCCCATCTCTCTCCCTCTCCTTGGGCATCCCTATTCCCTGAGACACAACAATATTGACATTAGGCCAAAAAATAACCCTACAAAGGCCTGTAAGTGTTTAAGTGGAAGGAAGAGTTGCACGTCTCTCATTTTAAATCAAAAGCTAGAAATGATTTAAGCTTAGTGAGGAAGGCATATCAAAAGCTGAGATACGCTAAAAGCTAGGCCTCTTGCATCAGTTAGCCAAGTTGTGAATGCAAAGGGAAAGTTCTTAAAGGAAATTAAAATGCTACTCCAGTGGATACATGAATTAAGAAAGCAAATGCTGATATGGAGAAAATTTTAGTGGTTTGGATAGATCAAACCAGTCACAACATTCCCTTAAGCCAAAGCTTAATCTAGAGCCAGGCCCTAACTCTTTTCAGCCTTTGAAGCTGAGGGAGGGGAAGAAGATGCAGAAGAAAGTTTGAAACAAACAGAGGTTGGTTCATGAAGTTTAAGGAAAGAAGCCGTCTCCATAACATAAAAGTACAACTTGAGGCAGCAAGTGCTGATGTAGCTGCAGCAAGTTATCTACAAGGTCTAGCTAAGATAATTCTTCTTCTGTTGGTAGAAGATGCCATCTAGAACTTTCATATCTAGAGAAGAGAAATCAGTGCCTGGCTTCAAAGCTTCAAAGGACAGGCTGACTCTCTTGTTCATTGCTAATGCAGCTGATGACTTTAAATTGAAGCTAGTGCTCATTTACCATTGTGAAAACCCTAGGGGCCATAAGAATTATGTTAAATCTATTCTGCCTGTTCTTTATAAATGGAACAACAAAGCCTGAATGACAGCACATCTGTTTACAACATGGTTGACAAAATATTTTAAGCCCATGGTTGAGACCTATAAAAAAAAAAGAAAAAGAAAAAGATTCCTTTCAAAATATTATTGTGTACTGACTGGCCACCCAAAAGCTCTGATGGAGATGTCCAATGAGATTAATGTTGTTTTCATGCCTGCTAACACAACACCTATTCTGCAGCTCATGGATCAAGGAATAATTTCAACTTTCAAGTCTTTTTATTTGAGAAATACATTTCGTAAGGCTCTAGCTACAATAGATAGTGATGCCTCTGATGGATTTGGACAGAGTCAATTGAAAACCTTCTAGAAAGTATTCACCATTCCAGGGGCGCCTGGGTGGCTCAGTCGTTAAGCGTCTGCCTTCGGCTCAGGTCATGATCCCAGGGTCCTGGGATCGAGCCCCGCATCGGGCTCCCTGCTCTGCAGGAAGCCTGCTTCTCCCTCTCCCACTCCCCCTGCTTGTGATCCCTCTCTCACTGTGTCTCTCTCTGTCAAATAAGTAATAAATAAAATCTTTTAAAAAAAAAAGAAAGAAAATATTCATCATTCTAGATGCCATTAAAAACATTCATGGGAAGAGGTCAAAACATCAACATTAGCCGAGTTTGGAAGAAGTTGATTCCAACTTTCAAGGATGACTTTGAGGGTGAACCCTCACCCAGTGGAGGTAGTAACTACGGATGGGGTGGGAATAGCAAGAGAACTAGAATTAGAAGTGGAGCCCTGAAAATCTGACTGAATTGCTGTCATCTCACTGTATGGTTAAGCAAAGGATGTGGTTTGTAAAAAATTGTTTTATTTGAGTGTAGTCAGCCCACAGTGTTACATTAGTTTCAGGTGTACAGAATAGCAATTCAACATCTCTATATGTTATGCTATACTTACCACAAGTGTAACTACCATCTGTCACCATACAATACTATTATAATATCAGAAAATGGTTTTTTTGTGATGGAATCTCTGCCTAGTGAAGATGCTGTGAATTTTGTTGAAATGACAACAAAGGATTTAGTATATTACATAAACTTAGTTGATAAAGCAGCGGTGGGTTTTGAGAGGACTGACTCCAATTTGGAAAGAAGTTCTACTGTGGGTAAAATTATATCAAACAGCATCACATACTACAGAGAAAATGTGAAAGGAAGAATCACTTGATGTGGCAAACTCCTGTGTTGTCTTATTTTAAGAAATTGCCACAGCCGCCCCAACCTTCAGCAGCCACCATCCTGATCAGTCAGCAGCCATCAACATTGAGGGAAAGACCCTCTACCAACAAAAAGATTATGACTTGCTGAAAGTTCAGAGGATGTTTAGCATTTTTTAGCAATAAAGTATTTTTTAATTAAGGTATATCCATTGTTTTTCTAGATATAATGCTATTGCACACTTAATAGACTAGAGTTATAGTATAAACATAACTTTTATATGTACTGGGAAAACAAAAATATTCATGTGACTCACATTATGATATTTGCTTTATTGTGGTGGCCTGGAACCAAACCCACAATATCTCTGAGATATGCTTATACATTTTAAGACTCAGACAGCATTTCTTCTGTACCTGTGAGTTGGTATATATCAAGTGGAATTTTCAAAGTGATAACCTCTTACTTAACAAGTTGATTATCTGATCATCAGTGATGTTTCACACTGCCTTGTATCTGTGTGTGTGTGTGTGTGTGTGTGTGTGTGTGTGTGTGTATAAAATTAGGGTAAAATCTTAGTATCAAAACATTTGAGCTCAGTTGCTGATAATGTTCCTGATTTCATAGACTAAAAGTACTTCATGTTAAATTTCTTATATACTCAGTTGGCAGTTTATTAAAATAAAAGTAAAATCCATAACCTATTCCCAAGTGTTACAGTTGTTCTATGACGTAGTAATTATGTTTATTAGACCTGGCTTACTTTACAAAGCACAGGGCCTTGTAGTTCATCATCTGTTTATTTAGAAAGCAAATTCATTTTCATTCTAATCTTTCATGATGTGATGATTTCCTTCTTAAACAACGAATGAGATCCATTAAGGTTATTCTGTGAATGATAGAGAAGTTTTGGATAGGCCTGCTGTTACTGTGTCTCAAAGGCAATTTGATATCCTTGAAAGTAAGTACATATTATGTGTCTCATAAGCAATTTGATATCCTTGTACGTAATTATAGATGGAGGGACTGGCTAAGCAATCCATTTAGTGCATCAGGTTGTATGAAAGAAGAGACAGCCTGTGTCCTACTGCCAGTAACCTGCCACCGCCCAAACCCTACCAGCAAATGTGGCTAGTGAGCGTGGGTGCTGGAGAATGGAGAATTTAGCTTGGCAGTTTCAAATGTAAGCTTTTTATTGGAAAAGAAGTTTTATTAATGATAGTGCCCTTTACTCCACTGCTGTCTAGGTAGTGTTTGATCATCCATCCCTGTGTTATTATTATTAAATGAAATTATTTATCCGTTCCTCAAACTATAATCCCTACTGCTTTCCTGTATTATATTCCTATAGCTATAAAGTGACCTCTGTTGCTTCCTCCATTTAATCCTCATGAGTAATCCTGTGACCCTTACTTTGCAGCTTGGCAAACTGAGGCTTAGAGAGATTAGGGGCTAACACAGAAGTAAACTCTCAGCACTTCTGATGCCAGCGTTTCCGTCTTCATCCTGGTGAAGGTGCTCTAATGTGTTACTGCTGTTTTCCTGCAAGAACAGTCACATACAGTAGATTGTATTGGAACAAAGTTTAAGAGAGTTCCGGAAGGAAAATGCAGATGTATACTTTAATATAGGCTTCTGAACAAGATTGGAAAGAAGTTTGTGGGAGCCAGAGAGAATAAAATTTAGAGCTGGGGGAGAAGAGGGTTCCTGAGAGAACATGTGTGTGTGTGTGTCTTGTCTTTCTGTCTGTCTGTCTCACACATGCACACAAATGGGGAAAGCATGGGAGGAGGGGAAGGTATCATGTTAAGTTTAGGTATGAATAATATGAAGATGTGAGATGGGAGGAGGCAGGAGCATCATAGAAATGTCAGAGACTGAAACAAAATAATTTTTTTTAAAGATTTTATTTATTTATTTGAGAGAGAGAATGAGATAGAGAGAGCATGAGAGGAGGGAGGGTCAGAGGGAGAAGCAGACTCCCTGCTGAGCAGGGAGCCCGATGTGGGACTTGATCCCAGGACTCCAGGATCATGACCTGAGCCAGAGGCAGTCGCTTAACCAACTGAGCCACACAGGCACCCTGAAACAAAATAATTTTAAGATTAGTAGAAGTCATTTGATTTTATTCCAAAATGTTCCTAGCATGCTCTAACCATCATTGCCTCTTTGTTGAGAGTGTGTAGTGTGCTTGACCCTGCACCCCAATTCTACAGTAAATACAGTGTTTCATAGTAGAGGTATAACTATATTTACTGTAGTAGAAAAAGAAAAACTTGATGTATCAGAGAAGTATACTGTGTAAAAAGAATCTTTCTTTTGATAGAAGAATCCTTTTTACAAGCAAATAACTCACTTTAAAATTTATAATATTTATAAACAGTAGTAATTTTTTAAAAGCCCCTTTATGGTTGGTGAACCATTTTCTTTCACTCATTATTCATGTGACTACTTACATCACATAGCCTTTGCTAGATTTCTGTCCACTTATCTTTAGAAAGGGAGGAGAGGGCATTTAGATATGCTAAGGCTCCTCCAGTCATAAACTTCTCTGCAGAAAGTACAGTTCATGGGACTAAATCTTTGTTTTAGTCATTCTCATTTTTGTAACAGTTTTGTTGTATAGGCAAAATGTATTCTTTTTAAATATATGCTCAGTAAAATTTGCTATGAAGTTGTTATATACTATTTTGTAATATATTTTATACTATTTTACATCATATTTTAAACTTGAGGTGGATTCTGTAGGAAAGCAATTCAGTGTTGTAGATTTTAGAGGAAAGCTCAATGTTGTCAATATTGAGCTATAACACGTTCAGTATCCACTAAAAATTCTGTATTTTAAAATCTAACAGTAAAAAAAAATCCCAGCAAAGAAGAAATTCCTAATACAATATTAGTCATATTATTTATAAACAATAAAAATAATTGAGATTTGTGAAACATTATATGTTCATGTTATTGCAGTAAGAACTCTATATTAGAAGACATGTAAAATAGACTTTAAAGTCATAATTTGTGGGGGCACCTGGGTGGCTCAGTTGGTTAAGTGTCCGACTATTGATTTTGGCTCAGGTCATGATCTCCGAGTGGTGAGATTGAGCCCCGCTGGGCGTGGAGCCTGCCTAAGATTCTCTTTCTCCCTCCTTCTGCCCCTCCCCCCCACTTGCATGTGCATGCACTCTCTTTGTCTCTAAAAAAAATAATAAAGTCATAATTTCTGTTTTTTAGGAGATTGTGTACTCAAAGTGATGAAAATTTTCTCTCCCCTTGCACTTTCTTGTGTCATATACATAAACAACCCGAGAACTAAAGTAGAATATTCCAAACATTTTGATCTTTATGGGATAAGATATCTAGATTGTTAAGCCATCTTGGATTTCTTCAGAGGCAGCCTCTTACAGGTGTCACTTCTGATTATCCGATTATAATGATCTTTGATCTCTTCTCAAGTGTGGTGCTTAATTCGTTTCTTATTGACATCTTAAACTCCTCTTATAAATTCTGTCTTCACTCACCATTCTGATTATGGTTTTTTATTTGCATCCTTCAGGCCTAAGCTGAAAGGACATATCCTCAAGTCTCCGTCTCCCCTCAATACCCTTATATATTTATCACACTCAACCGTTTTCTTTAAAATCAGTTATCCTGTTTATTTCCTTCCTCACAGCTATCACCGTTTTCTTATTCATTGGTGTCTGCCAACTAGAAAATTATCTCACCAAGGGCAGAGACCTTTATTCTCTAATTCGCTGCTGTATCCCAGTATAATAGGGCATCTGTAAATATTTGATCAGTGTTGAATGAGTTAGAGAATCTGTGGTTCAGCTACTGTAGATCTTCTTTCATACCACCTATCTTGAATCTTGGTCCCTTGACACTCTTGAATTGTCTCCAGAATGCAGAGCCTCCTTCATGTTCTCACTGCTTTGTGCCTTCCTCATGCAGTGGCCTGGCATCTCTTGCTTGGGCCATGGCAAAGCCTCCTGATGTTATTTCCCTTTTCATGTACAGTCTACCCACCAGTATTATGCCCCTGTGTAGAGATCTTGTTGGCTACTTGGTACTTGTAGGTGAAAGTTTAGACCCTTGACATGACATAGGGGACCATTCACAATCAGGCCCCAGTTTTACTCTCCAGGCTCTTCATTCACTGTTCACATATGCAACCTCTCCTCCAGTCCCTGAGCACCCAGGGGCTCTTTATCTACCTGAATTGCCCCTTTCCCCTCTTCTCTCACTTAGAAAATGCTTTCTTATTCTTACAACCTAACTCAAATGTCTACTACTCTGATACTGTTTTTCTGATTTAATTTCTTATTCTCTGTATTCATTCATAGAGTGGTCTGCTTTTGCTACTATCACTTATCATAGTACATTGTAATTACTGTTACAATAAATTATAATGAATTAGCTGCTTATGGTGCTGGAAAGAACTGGGATAAGTGCTACTTTTTAATGTTTTAGAAATAATGATGAACTACAAAAATGGATCTTGAGATAGGAGGTAAGGAGGATATGAAAGACGTGTCTATAAACCTCAACATGGGAGAGGCAGTGAGGGAACTGGGTGGTTTGGTGAAAGTTTGAGAGAACATAACAGCCATACTTAGCTGTCACAAATGCTCGTGAGTGAAGAAGCACTCAATTTCAGAACTAGAATCAGTTGGCAAAATTCATTCATTTATACAACAGATATTTAATGTGTCTCCTGTGTGATAGGTACCACTGTAGTTAATAATAGCTAATATTTATTCCATACTTACTCTGTGTTAGATTCTGTTCTAAGATTTATATGTACATTAATTCATGGAGTTCTCACAATGAGCCATGCATTAAGTGCCATTATTGCTTCCATTTTTATTGGGGACACAATAATGAACAAGATAAAAATGGTTTCTGACCTTACAGTAGTTACACTCAAGCAGGAATGACAGTATAGGAGCAGCCATTCCAGCAGCGTGATGAGGGCCACAGTAAGTGAACACAGGGCCCTGTGGAAGCACCTGAGAAGAGCGCCTAACCTAGGGAAGGAAACATTTTGTTTCCTCTGCCAATACAAATAGCTACAACTCTTTTAAATTAGCATTATGCCTAAACTGATGAATCACTAAATTCTACTCCTGAAACTAATATATGTTAACTAAATTGAATTTAAATAAAGAATTTAAAGAAAATTGGGGCAAATTGGGGCACCTGGGTGGCTCAGTTGGTTACACCTCTGCCGTTGGCTCAGGTCATGATCCCAGGGTCCTGGGATCGAGGCCTGCATCTGGTTCCCTGCTCCTGCTCATGCTCTCTCTCTCATTAACTCACTCTCTCAAATAAATAAATAAAATCTTTTTAAAAAAAATAATTTAAAAAAATAAAATAAAATTAGCATTATGCCTAGACATCCAAGTCCAAGAAGCACAGAGAGTTCCAAACAAGATGAACCCAAAGAGGTCCACACCACAGCACATAGTAATTAAAACGTCAAAGGTTGAAGAGAAAATCTTAGGGGCACCTGGGTGGCTCTATCGTTAAGTGTCTGCCTTCGGCTCGGGTCATGATCCCAGGGTCCTCGGGCTCCCTGCTCGGTGGGAAGCCTGCTTCTCCCTCTCCTGCTCCCCCTGCTTGTTTTCCCTCTCTCACTGTGTCTCTCTCTGTGAAATAAATAAATAAAATCTTAGAAAAAAAAAAAAGAATCTTAAAAGCAGTAAGAGAGAAACAAAAAGTTACATACAAGGGAAAACCTATAAAGCTATCAGCTGATTTTTCAGCAGAAACTGCAGGCCAGAAGAGAGTCCTCTACAACCAAGAATACTACCAGGTTATCATTCAGATTTGGAGAGAGAAAGAGTTTCCCAGACAAACAAAAGATAAAGAAGTTTATCACCACTAAACAAGCCTTACAAGAAATGTTAAAGGAACTTCTTCAAGTGTAAAGGAAATGGCCATAATTAGACATGAGAAAATTATGAATAAAAAGATGTAAAATATGATAACATGGAGAAGGGAGTAAAAAGGGAAGAGAAGGGGGAAAAAGATACTCTTTTTCTTTTTGTTTTTCAAGAATGTGTTTGAACATAACTGACCACCAAATTAATATAGACTGCTATTTCCTTAGGTTGCTATGTATGAGCTTCATGGTAACACACCCAAAACCTATGGTAGATACACAAAAAATAAAGAGAGAGAAAGTCAAACGTAACACTATAGAAACTCATCAGTCACAAAGAGTGCAAAAGAGAAGAAGAAAGGAACAAGAAGAACTACAAAAACAACCAGAAAACGATTTAAAAATGGCAATAAGTACATACATATCAATAATTAAGTGTAAATGGCCTAATGCTCCAATCAAAAGACATGGGGAGGCAGAATAGATTTAAAAAAAAAAAAAACAAGACCTATCTAAATCCTGCCTACAAGAGACTTACCTCATACCTAAAGACATGTACAGTGAAGGGATGGAAAAACACCCACCGTGCAAACGGAAGTGAAAAAAAGCCAGGGTAGCCTACGACCCAGCAATTGCACTACTGGGTATTTACCCCAAAGATACAAATGTAGTGATCTGAAGAGGCACGTGCATCCCAATGTTTATAACAGCAGTGTCCACAATAGCCAAACTATGGAAAGAGCCTCGATGTCCATCAACAGATGAATGGATAAAGAAGATGTGGTATATATATACAATGGAATATTATGCAGCCATCAAAAAATGAAATACTGCCTTTTGCAATGACGTGGATGGAACTAGAGGGTATTATGCTAAGTGAAATAAGTCAATCAGAGAAAGACAAGTATCATATGATCTCATTGATACGAGGAATTTGAGAAACAAGACAGAGAATCATAGGGGAAGGGAGGGAAAAATGAAACAAGATGAAACCGAGAGGGAGACAAACCATAAGAGACTCTTAATCTCAGGAAACAAACTGAGGGTTGTTGGAGTGGAGGGGGGTGGGAGGGATGGGGTGGCTGGGTGATAGCTATATGTGACTTTGTTTTAAACCTTGTCATTCAAATTCTTCTGAATGGTTAAATCTTACCCTAAATTTAATAAAAATCCTGTGATGAGAGGATGATCTCTAGATGCCTAGATTGAAGCCAGTTTATCTTTAGCTGCTAATATTTGACCAGATATTGGAATTATGGGGTAAGAAGATGAATTGGAAATAAGCATGGCTCATTATAAATCTTCACAATGTTATATGAGTGTTTTTACACTACATAATCAACAACTACTACTGTAACACTTCATTAAGTGTCCTATGATTAGTCCTATATAAGAAATCAGAATTTCATGATGAAATCTTTGAGCTCAGTTTATCTTAGATAAGACTATTACCAAATATTGTACTTAAAGTGGAATATTATGTGCACACACACACACACACATATATATAAAGTATCTTGTTGCTAGGGAAAAAAAAATGTTTTTGGAATTGACTGCACTGTTATTAAATATTTTTTTATCTTTCTAAAAAAGTCAAATAACCACATTTTATTACCTGCAATTGGTTGAAAAAAATCAAATGTAAGTATATCCCACCCACCATCTCTTATCAGCCAATAATCAGATCCACCTGATTATTAATGACCACATTCAGTTAAACTAAGGCATCTGCATGTGACATGACTTCCGAATATACTCTGCTGGACTACATTCACAAAGATAAAGCCACAATACCTCTGCCTCATTCACATATTGAAGTGTATTTTCATCAGCTTTCTCATATTTTCTGCCTTACATTCTCCTCATGCCTGCTCACAACACTTCCAATAATGAAACTGTACCATTTAAGTTAGCTGGAAATTCCACCCTAAAGCAAAAAAGGACTTATGTTCTTCCAAGTGGTGAACATACCCTGTTTTGAAAGAAAGGGTTACCACCAGATGTCTGTTTGTAAGGTTGCCATTTGTTCATTTTAATGAGATTATCCATCATTAACTTTTCAGGGCCCTTGTCAATGTCTGTCTTTTCAATTGATTTATTATTTTGTAAGTGTTAATAAATGTGCAAAGCACTCACCTCATCAGAAATAATTAAATTACCCTCTGCCCTGGGTATCTTTGCTCTTATCACTGCTCTCCCTGCTTAAAATGTTGCAGAAGAATCTTTACTTGTCCTGTAAATTCTTCAATTTAATTAACTTTATTTTAACAGAAAAAATTCAAATGGTTCAAACACTCCAGGAGTACTGTTTCTCCAAAAATGGTAAATTATACCCTTCTGCTTCCGCCTCCTAGCCACACAGTCCCTGTCCCACAGACAGTAAATACTGAATTTCTTCTTTGTCCTTATGGAGATATTTTATCCATAACTAACAAAAATACAATATTTTTTCTTCCTTTTTTATGCTGTTCTGAACTTACCTTTTTTCATTTAATATATTGTGGAGATTATTTCATATCTGTACATAGTGTTTATATCTTTTATGTCTTCATAATATTCTGTTGTGTGGATATACTGTGATTGATATACAGTGATTGATTTAATCAGCCCTTTATTGACAATTACTAGATTACTTCCAATTTTTTGCTATTACAAATAATGCTGCAATGGATAGTTCTAAAGGTGTTTTTCATATATGTAGGAAAATTAGAATTGTTATTTCAAAGGAAGTGTGTGTTTATAATTTTCATGAAGTATAAAATTGTCTTCAGTAGAGTTTTACCAATTCATACTCTCCTTAGCATTGTGTAAAAGTGTTTGTTTTCATAAACAATGTGTTTTCTAAGTGATAGGTGAAAATTTGTATTCCATAGTTTTAGTTTACATTTTCCTTATTATTATGAATGAATGAGATTGGGTACCTTGTCATATGCTTAAGAGACATTTGTAATTATCAGTTGCCCAATTCATATCCTTTGCCCATTTTTCTAATGTAGTATTGGTCTTCCCTTGTTGATTTGTATTTTTTTTAAGATTTTATATATTTTTTTGAAAGAAAGTGAGCGAGAGAGAGAGAGTGCGTGAGTGCACAAGCAGGGAAGGGGGAGAAGGAGAGGGAGAAGAAGACTCCTTGCTCAGCAGGGAGCCCTATGAAGACGAGGGGCTGGATTTCAGGACCTTGGGATCATGACCTGAGCCGAAGGCAGACGCTTAACTGACTGAGCCCCCCAGGCACCCCTTGATTTGTATTTCTTAAGAAAATAGCTTTTTGTGATATAATTTGCAGGTATTGTCTGTGATATTTTAATGATCATTTTATGCTTATCACTGCATTTCTTTAGGTGTGAAGAGTTGATGAGTATGAAAACTGAAAGGGTGATCATGTATAGGGAGATACTGTGAGTCTAGCTACTTGGGGCAGATGGTCATTAAATCCTCAGCGTATGTGTGTGCATGTGTGTGTGTTAACAAAAATATTGGAATGTAGGAATGATACTCCTTTCACAGAACCTAGAAATGAATTTCCTTCATTTTGATGACTTTGTGTATAGCTTTTCCAATTTCTTCAGAAATTCGGTTTTACAGAAATTATCAACTTACGGTTTAGTATCTTAACATTTTACATTTTTCCATTAAGTAAAATGCTGACTTTCTCTCATTTTGTTGTAGTTATAGTCTCCCTATCATACCCCTCGGGGAGAAGAGTGTGTTACATCCTTAAGAAAGTGCCATAGAACTTGATGAAAATATAAATCATGTTCTTTAGTAATTACCCATTAACTCTTTAATATACATAGGAGACTTCCAGTTATTAGGACTGCTATAATTCCCTGGGAGATTTTTATACCCTAATTTTCAAAATACTACTTTTGGGCTGGTAAATAGATAAAATCCCTTTTCTTGCTTTTCTCTGTGGTAAAAATATCTCCGAAAAGACATCGTGGCTCTTAATCTTTGTGGCTGATATACATGTTCTATTTATTGTAGGCAACATTTGTATTTTGTCACTTGGGAAATGAATTTAATAGTAATTTCTTTGAAAGCATATTAGCATATATCGAGTAAAAAAAGGTTTAAGGAATTACTGAAACATATTCCTTTTTACACTTTTAAAAGTTTCTAACTGAAAACATGTACTCAGTACATAGAGGAATATTAATAAATGATAAATAGTTTTAAGTGGTTAACAGTATGGAGGAAAATGGTCATCATGGGAATGCTGTTATTAACATATTCATGAATATATATATATATATTTTTAAAGATTTTATATATTTACTTGGCAGAGAGAGAGCGAGCACAAGCAGGGGGAATGGCAGGCTGAGGGAGAGGGAGAAGCAGGCTCCCCACTGAGCAGGGAATCCAATGTGGGGCTTGATCCCAGGACCCTGGGATCATGACCTGAACTGAAGGCAGATGCTTAGCCAACTGAGCCACCCAGGCACCTCCATGAATATATTTATAAGGGTGGGCATTTATATGTGAGCTGATGATGAATCTACACAATTGAATTAAAATTGGCATTTGAGCATTTGATATACTTGTGATTCACAGAGTAGATTTTATTTGTTTATTTTTTTAAGATGCCAGAAACAGAAAGTGTTGGCATGGAGCAGTTCTAATTGCTAGTTTGAGAATGGTTATGTCAGAAATGCAGAGAGTTAATTGCCATGTGGTTGCTCACTTAGAACTTTCTCACCATATTCCAAGCACAAGTTGGCATCTGTTATTACATTTGTACATGCAAAATAATTTATTCAGAAGCTAGAATATAATTGACAGAAGCTTGCCACTAAAACTAGAAAAATATGTAATTTACTTTCAAATTACTCATTTATTTTTTCTGCTAACTAGAAAACCTGAGATTTCTAGTTGCACATTTGTTCAGGCTTGTTCAATTATAGTATTCACAGATTCTCAACTATTTTATTTGATTTATTTGTGAGTCAAGATTTTGATTTCATGAAGAGACTAGAGAAAGGTCTCATTTGGTAAAAGAATAAAATGTTTTTGTGGAGGAGTAAAAGTGTTCACAATCAAATCCTTACAGATATTTATTGGCTTATAATAACTAATACTTACTAAATGCTTAACATGAGCCAGGCTGCATTCAGTATTTCTTCTGTATTATTTTATGCAACATTAACAAAATCCAAAAAGTGGCTATTAGTATCTGCATTTTATAGATGGGAAAACAAGCCGAGGATTAGAGCAGTTAAATGACTTGTGTAAAGTCACACAGCTAGGAAGTGTCTGAACTACAGTTTCTGCTACTGTTCAGAAGTGTAAAGAAACGTGAAATTCTTGGACTATTCATTTAAACTATCTTTAGTATTATAAAGAGTGGATAGTTTTTCTTAGTAGCAGGGAGTTAGGGATTTTATCACAGCCCAGAGGTAAAGGTAGAGATGCGTAAAGGTGTAACAGTGAGACCATCTGGACTACATTTAGTCAGGGATGTGCTGGAGAACAGTAAAATTTAAGGTTGGGTGGGAAAGGGACCATGTGCTTCTCATATTATTCTACCAGAGTACTCCTAAGACACACAAGCATGAACTCATATTTCTGGACCAAGGAGACATATTAAATCATAACTCTTTCAGTTGTAAGTAACAGAAATCCACTCAAACTAGCATGGGTAGAGTGGGTAGAAGATTTACTGGCTCACATAAATGGGAAGTCTAAGGGTATGCACAGCTGGATCCAGTGTCTCAAAACCTATAATCAGGGCTGGCTTTCTCTCTCTCACTCCCCAGGATGGGCTTTTACTAAAAGGCAGGTAAGATGACAGTCTGTAGCTTAAACCTCACATTCTCTCAGTTCAATAACTCCAGAAGAAAGTCTTTTCTCTTAATTGGGGCAAAAATATCTTGGAGGAAAATTCAGTCATGTATCTGTTCAAGAACCAGTCACTGTGGTCAGGAAAATGGGCCCCACTGGCTGGGGAGGCTGTGTGTTCACCCTTGTGAGTGGGCAGTGAGGTGTGCCAGGCATGGGGTTAGCCGTACTCAAACCGTAGGGTTGTGTTCCCCAGTGGAAAGAAGGAAGGGGGAAAAGGTTTCTAGAAAAAACAGCAGACGCCCACTGAGGCATATACTGTTTAGTGCAAGTCAAAATGTCTTTGAGGTCATGCATTTTACCTTTAAAATCCACGTAAATTTTGTTTTATATGTCTGCATCTGTTACAATATTTTAAAAACTTAATTCCATGTGTGGATTGAGTTCCTGCAGGAAATGGATTCTGAGGGGTAAAATTTGAGTTCAGGAGGTCTTATTGGGAATGCTTTGGGGAATACCTGTGAGGGGGTGAAGGAGAAGCTGAACTCTGATGCCAGTATAGCAGGCCTCAGCCAGTCCCACAGAGAGCTCAGAAGTTGAGATGGCCCTTCAGAGTTGTCCCAAGGGAGGCAAGGGGGCCTGACCTGTGTACTTCTGCACAGACCGATGACTGGGTGTGGGCCACCCCAGAGATGGGGCATACCCGTGACAAGGCAGCTCCTTGCCTGCGCGCTGAGTGCAGCTCCTGGAGCAGGATTAGGCTGTGAGCCTCTGGCAGACAACACCTCCAGCAGCCAGTGGACGAGAGTACTTCATTCCTGAAGGGGGTGCGGGGTGTGCACCTGGGCAGCTGACCACAACCTTCATCACATTATCTGTGAGTAACAGATGTCATTATAAATGCTCCCTGGCATATCGCCGTACTGTTTGACCAGAGGTCCCCAGAAGTACAGGTACCCCAGTTTGAAGGCCCCAGCAGAGACAGGGGGAACCCATCATAGGGGAGTGAAGAGATAAACCAAATGAGGAAGAAACTGGAGCAGAAGGAACAGTTGAGAGACTTGCTGTAATCAGCTTTGGTAGTAGCAGTAGGAATCAAAAAAAGATAAATATTTTCATCTTGCCAAAGACCGCCCATCTTCTACTGTGTCCATACTGTTTGTTTTGCTTTCTGTTGTTTGGATCCTAGAAGGGCTAGAGACCATTGGAAATTTAAAAAAAATAATAATAATTAAAAAATATATATATATAGGCTTGTAAAAATGAGCTTCTCCTACATGTTTTCAGCTTTTTCCATTATCTTTTGGTTTATAGATCCTTGGTAAACAATATAGTGCTTGTCGTGGAATCAGCCTCAAGCTGACGGGGGAAATACGACAGAAGAAATTCAGTGCGGTTTGGGGCTCTGTGTGCTCGTGGTTACAGGTGGGGAGGTGTGTGGTTAGGGTGTTGGCACGTCTGTACGCACCTGCTCCTCTCAGGCATTCAGGTTGCCAGCCAATTCATGTTGATGCTGACTGAATCTTACTGACCTGTTCAGTAGTAGTATTACTTCATTTCTTCTGTGTGGTATTAGGCTTATTAATTTCTCTTTTTAATTTACTTATTTTATTATTTATTTTATCATCTGTTGACTGAATGAGACACTTAAATGTAATGTGAGCTTGGGTTACATGTTTATTTCCCTGAACTGGAGAGCATATTTTTCTGTGTGGCATAAATAGAGGTTTTCTTCTCCAGCCCTCCAGTGGATTCTGAGTTTAGAGAAAAAAATTCAGGTTTTCCTCTGAATAATTTTCCCTTTCATTGGGCTTCTTATTAAAGTTGACTTGATAAGAACTGTTGAGGAGATTTAAGAGTTGGACTGTTCTTGGCTGAAAGATCTTAATTCACTTATTCAATAAATACTTAGCAAGTACCTACCAAGTGCAAGGCATACTTTTAGAGATTTGAGGAGCCCATCACTGAACAAAATACACAAAAATACTTCCTTATGAAGCTTAAAATCTGGCAACGAGGGCACCTGGGTGGCTCAGTCGTTAAGCATCTGCCTTCGGCTCAGGTCATTATCCCAGGGTCCTGGGATCGAGCCCCACATCGGGCTCCCTGCTCCACGGGAAGCCTGCTTCTCCCTCTCCCACTCCCCCTGCTTGTGTTCCCTCTCTCGCTTGTGTCTCTCTGTCAAATAAATAAATAAAATCTAAAAAAAAAAAAAAAAATCTGGCAACGAGAGGCAGGCAGTAAACATATTAAGTAAGTCATATACACTGTTAGAAGGCAGGATGCTTTCTGGGAAAAGTCATAGACTAGGGGAATTGCTAGGGGCAGGGCATGGAGCTTGTATAGGATGGTTAAGGTAGGTCCCATTGAGAAGGTGACATTTGGGCAAAAATGATGTATGGGAATTAGCTATGTGGATATGTGTGGTAAAGCATTCTGGCAAGAGGGAACAGCCAATGCAAATGCCCTAAGGCTGGAGGGGGAAGAAATAGAGATGAAGTACTTATTCTCAGCTCTTGGTTTTTTGGGTTGGGGAGGGAGGAGCCCTGCTGCTGATAGAGACGTCATAGCCTGATAGAGTGCCTAGGTGCCCAGAGGGAGTTCACCTCCTTAATCTCTTTTCTTTCACTATTTTAATTACAAAAATCTAGAACGAACACTCTTCTGGTCAATAGAATAATATATACCTTAAGCCATTAATTGTTTTTGGGATACAGCCTAGATTACAGTCTTCATAGGAACAAAATAAATGTGTGTGTGCCTCTCCTTTTGGTCTCCTCTCTGCTCAGCTCTGATTTCAAAATATGAATACTTGATGAAGATTGTGGACTTGGGTTGAAAACTGTGGCTTTAAATCATCAGAGATTTTTTAAATGACAGCTAATAATCCCTAGCAAAAAATTAGGTATTTTGAATATCAGAAATATTGCTTATACCAGGACATCTGGTATGTCTTCAGACACAGAAAAACAAAGAATCCTGATTTTAGTAATAAGGATTATTACTCAGATTTTGACATAATGTTGTACCAGATATTAAGTGCCCATTATCTGCAAAGCCCAGTTACAATTCACAGACTGTTCTTTTTTCTTGTGTAATATCAATTCATAAATACTAATTTTAGCAAAAGTAAAGTACAACTTTATCCAGCTGTTTTCTAAGACTTTTCTAAGCCATTGGGGTCAGCAACAGGACACTTAGGTTCCCAACAGGACCATTCATCTGGTGTCCCTTCCACACATCTTACCTCATGTCTGAGACCTCGATGCCACTTCTACCTACTTCACTCTGCTCCATCCCACCTGCGGGGAGACTGCAGCCATGTCATTTAGTTTTTGGGAGCCTCAGTTGTGAGTCCAGCCATAACAAGAGTTGTGCTTGGGGCCAAATATTGGCTGCTTGAAGGCTTAGCCCTTGTTAGCTCTCGTTATTTCCCCACAGCCTGCTGCAGCCAAGAGCAGTAGCCAGGACCATTGGAAAAGAGCAAGGCTCTGGATGAGGATTTGGGAATGGGCCTGGGGCAGTACAGAGAATTTAGAGGTACATGTTTTTGGAGGTGCTTTCCCCAGGGGCTGTAAATGCAAGGTTCTGCTATATTTAACTGATTATATTTTAAATACAGCAGCATTGTGAGGTAGATACTAATACCTTCCTCTTAAAGGTGGGGAAACATGGGCCCAAAGATGGTAATGTAGCATGACTCAGATAGCAAGTGTCTTATTACATAATCTCAAACAAGAAACCTGACTTCGTTTTAAAATACGGTTTCCAAAATGTTAAAAAATAAATAAATAAACAAATAAATAAAATACAGTTTCCCCTGCTTTCCAAAAGTTCACATTATGCCACTTCACTTTTACAGAAAACCTACATTATGAAAGACCTACATTAGGATGGTAATGGCTTTTTCCTTAAAAGCAAAATTTCTCTGGATTTCTTTCAGCTAGCAAAACAGTGTAGGTGCTAGTGTAGGTCTTCAATTAAAGTGAAGTGGCTTACATGAACTTTCAGAAATCGGAAGATACCTGTAATTATGGAAACACATTCTGAAACAAGTAAAAGTACTCCCCCCCCCGGCATAATTTCTTCCTTAGCAAGAGAAGAAATAATGCATTATTTATACCATTTTCTTCAAATGTTCAGAGTAATTTTTTTCTTCGTATATTAATACTCCTATACATTATTAAGTACAAAAATAAACAGGTGGTGTTATTCTCATTTTGTGGAAGGTCAGTCTGAGATGTTGAGAAGCCAAAAATAAATAGTTTAGAAATGTTTTCTATTGCCGGGCGCGGTGGCGCACGCCTGTAGTCCCAGCTACTTGGGAGGCTGAGGCAGGAGGATCGCTTGAGCCCGGGAGCTCTGGGCTGTAGTGCGCTATGCCGATCGGGTGTCCGCACTAAGTTCGGCATCAATATGGTGACCTCCCGGGAGCGGGGGACCACCAGGTTGCCTAAGGAGGGGTGAACCGGCCCAGGTCGGAAACGGAGCAGGTCAAAACTCCCGTGCTGATCAGAAATGTTTTCTATTAAGTATTCATTATTTTCATGTAAAATAAACTAGGTTTCATACAGTACATTTAAACTCAGTCCACATACATTCAGGAAAATAGGCTCAACGAAAAGTAAAATATACTAGAGTTAATTTATTGTGAGTAGGAATGGTATAATGCAAACTGGGAATTAATAGGTGAATAGATGTTTTACTTATCAAGATTTTCTTAAAATTGCAAATGTTGGATTACTGCAGTTTCATGGGGTATAACATTGTGTGTCAACTATACTCAAATAAAAAAATTAAAAATTAAGCAAAAAAGGGTCCAAACTTGCAGTTCTAAGATGAATAAGTTCTGGAGACTTAATGTACAGCATGTTGACTGTAGTTAACAATATTGTCTTACGTGCTGGGAGGTTGCTGAAAGTAGATCTGAAAGGTTCTCACCACATACACAATAAGGTAATTATATGAGGTGGTGGAGGTGGTAATTTACCTTATTGCACTAACGGTTTTTACAATATACGCATGTATCAAATAATAAAAAGCATTTTATATATTGAAATTTATTCATGAAATTATTTGACAAATATATATGGAGCATGAAAAGTGCCAGTGCTTACATTAGCCCCTGAGAATAGACTTTTGCTTCATGAAACCTAGGGGGAAGGCACAAACAAATGTAAAATTACAGTGTAATAAGGGCTACAGAGGAAGGTGTATGGTGCTATACGCCATTGTATAGTAGGAAGATTTGGCTTTGGAAGAGGGGGAAGGAAAGGCTTTCCTGAAGAATTGGTGATTCTGTTGAGCCCAATATCTGAAGGAAGAGCAGAAGTAGGAATGAAAGAGACCAGATCTGGGGATGAGGAGAGGAGAGCATCCAGGGCAAGACCACATCAGAAATCAGGCAAAAATTAGATAGTGTTTAAATTAAGAGATCTGCAGGGGAGATAAAAAGAAGAGGGCTTAGGTTATATGGAGGAAGTAATATCTTTGAGATTTAATGGTGGATTGAATATGGAGGTTGAGGGAGAGGGCAGTGTCACTACAGCTTAGGGGTACAAATTAATGTGGTGACAAAGTTAGCCACAAGGCCTAGAAGGAAATTAGGATGAGCAATCTCAGTTCATCCCTCTGTAGTATTGTATTTAGTCTAGCCTACCATTGACTGAAATCTACAGAGAAGTAGATTCTGTACTGTTTCAATAACACTTCTGTATATACTTTGTCTGAAGGTATCTGTTAGAAATTTTAATTTGAGAAGGTGGCTTAATGAAATTTTTATACCTAAATGTTTTCTTTTTATTTTAATTGGTAGAATCTTAAGAAGATTCAAGAAATGGAAAAAAGTGATGAATCTAACACAGACCTGGAAGAGCTGAAAAACGCTGACTGGGTAAGGTAGTTGGACATTCTCTGTTTTGCTTAGTGTTGAAGACATAGTGTAATGTGTTTTTTTGGGTATTGTTTTGTTTTTTAAAGATTTATTTATTTATTTATTTATTTATTTATTTATTTTGGAGAGAGAAAGAGTGCATGAGTGGGCGGGGAGGGGCAGAGGGACAGAGAGGGGAAGCAGACTCCCCACTCAACAGGAAACCCAACGCAGAGCTCGATCTCAGGACCCTGAGATCATGACTTGAGCCAAAACCAAGAGTCGGACACTTAACCAACTGAGCTACCCAGGCACTCCATAGTGTAGTTCTTTAAAATCCCTGTTATTGGGGCACCTGGGTGGCTCAGTCGGTTGAGTGTCTGCCTTCAGCTTGGGTCATGATCCCAGGGTCCTGGGATTGAGCCCCTCATCGGGCTCCCTGCTCATTGGGGAGCCTGCTTCTCCCTCTGCCCCTCCCCCTGCTCATGCTCCCTCTCTCGCTCACTCTCTTGCTCTCAAATAAATAAAATCTTTTAAAATAAAATAAAATGCTTGTTACTAAGGGCTGTAATACGAATTGATATTGTATGAATTTGAGTTATATAGTCTTATATTTGAGGAAATATCTACTTCCCATTTTACAAAATTAACTGGTTTTATTAAAGCCACCCCCAATGTCTTCTGAGAATTTAGGTGTTTTAAAATGTTGACCTAATTATATTACTACTTTAGCATACTCATAAGTCAAAACATAAGCTCTGTTTCGGGATAAGGTGTGAAACTATAATGTAGTCCGATGAATAGTTACTGGATTAGTGTTCTGAGGATGCAAAATGAATAATACAGGATCTCTGCCCTCATAAAACAGAAGACAGACTTTTAGCACAGATGATTGCAGTATATTTATGCGACACACTTTGAGTAGCCAGTTTTTCTGGCATGATTCTAGATCCTAGTGAAACCAAGAGTCCCTGCCCTCATACATGACTTAGAGTTGGGTGGGCATGACAGTGTTGAGGACAGGAGAGTCAGTGTCATGAAATTAGACTGAGGTATGCTCAGGTGTCAGTGGGAAGGCACATTTCAGGATTCTGACTTTTCAGGTTAAGGATAAATAATGGTTAAATAATGACATCATTAAATGAGAGACTAGGAATTGGGGGATATGAACAAGTTGCTTTTGACCATATTAGATTTTAATTGTTTAATTGTTTAATTCTTTTCTAACAGCTTTATTAAAGTATAATCAGCATGCAGTAAGTTGCACATATTTAAAAGGCACAATTTGATAAGTTTTGACATGTACACACACACATACATACCCATGAAACCATCACCATAATCAAAATACTGACCCCATCCATCACCCCCCAAGTTTCCTCATACTCCTTTGTAATCCTGCTTCCTGCCTCCTTTCTCCCCAGTTTCTAGGCAATCAGTGGTCTGCTTTCTCTCACTAAAAATTAGCTTGCATTTTCTAAAATTTTATATAAATGTAATCATATATACTGTTTTTTGCTTGGTTTCTTCCATTCAGCATAATTGTTTTGAGATTTCATCCATGTTGTTGCCTGTATCAATAGTTTAATGTTTTTATTACTAGTAGTAGTCCATTCCATTGTATGGATCTACATGTGTTGATGTATGAATGTAAATATTCTTAATTTACTGATGATATCTTTACTGAGATATTTGGAATGAAATTAATCTGGAACATTTAAGAGTAAGGTTAAAAAACAAGTAGGCTGTATTATCTTATAAGTGAGTATTGTCATTTTAGAATAATATTGATTATCAAGTTTCCTTTGTGTAGAATACTCTGGTAGTCTTTTTCCAGATGTATTTCATCTTGGCTAAAAAATTTTAAATTTTTTTCTTAGACATGGAAACCAGATAAATAACTCCAGGTGGTCAGAATTTAGCAAACAGTTAATATAAACTTGAACTAAAAATTTAATTTATTGCCTTAAGGCAAGCTCTTTTAAAAACTAGTAGGATCACTGACAAGAGATGCACTAACTGCATAGAGAGTTCCATTTGCCTAGATCACCAGTCTGTTTCTTATAAGACCATTAAAATGAATTATTTAGAAATATTAGAAAGAAATGAGTAAAGAATGAGGAATAGAATGAGGGAGAGTTAGGATATTTTTAATGGCAGGATCTAAACATCTCAGGATCTCCCTGGTGGAATATGAGGTAAATAAAATCTCTGGGAATACATACAATGACAGTTGTATATTATTTTATATGCTAACTATGACTTTAATTTCTGAATTAAATTTCTGAAAATTTTTGCCAAATGATAATATATAAAGAACTGGCTATATAAAAGGTCTGTTTGAATCCTTTCATAATTATAGCAAAATCTTCAAATGTGAGTAATTATCCTCTAATTTATCTGTTTTGAGAATTCAAAGTTTCACATATGTCAGTTTTTTCTTAAAGCCTGGGGAGGTCAAGAAAAGAGACAGAATTTTAAAAGATGAGATGAGGGGGCGGAGCAAGATGGCAGAGGAGTAGGAGACCTGGATTTCGTCTGGTCTCAGGAATTCAGCTGGATAGGGATCATACCATTCTGAACACCTACAAACTCAACAGGAGATCGAAGAAAAGAATAGCAACAACTCTGAACAGAAAAGCGACCACTTTCTGGAAGGTAGGACGTGCGGAGAAGTGAATCTGAGGCGATATTCGGGAGGATAGACGGCAGGGGAGGGGCCTCTGTTGGCCGCTTCTGGCAAGTGATAGAGCCACGGAGCACAAAATCGGAACTTTTAGAAGTCGGCTCCGCTGAGGGACATCGCTCCAGTGGCTAAGCTGGGGGTGGAAACCTAGTGGAACAGTGTGGTCTCAGGACCCTCGGGGTCACAGAAAGACCGGGGATGCCTGAGTGCGGCAGAGCTCCCAGGTATCAGAGCGGGGAAGCCGGCTGCAGAGACAGAGCCCAGGCGCGGGCTCTCAGCTCGGGGTTGCCATAAACTGTGATCCGGGGCACAGTCAGGCCACTGCTCCTCCAGCAGGGACCCAACAAGCGGCAGATCCGGGGAGACTCACCTTCTTCCCGCCGGGAGGAGAGGTGCGGGAGCGCACTGCAGGGATCTGCTGAGTTTGGAGACTCCTCGCGGGGTCGGGTGCCAGAGATAGAAACGGTCGGTCACAGGCCGGGTGAGCACGGAGTGCGGCCAGAGACCGGGGAGACGGGAGTGACTGACTGCTTTTCTCTGGGGGCTCACTGAGGAGCGAGGCCCCGAGTTCTCGGTTCCTCCGGGGCGGAGAGTGGGAGGCCGCCATTTTCACTCTCTGCCTCCAAAGCTGTACGGAAAGCTTGCAGGGAACAAAAGCTCCCGAGAGCAAACCCGAGCAGATTACTTAGCCTGGACCGGGCAAGGACGGGGCAATTCCGCCTCCGGCAAAGACATTTGGGAACCACGGCAACAGGCCCCTCCCCCAGAAGATCAGCGAGAACAGCCAGCCAAGACCAAGTTTACCGATCAATGAGAACGGCAGAACTCCAGCGCTAGGGGAATACTGCACATAGAATTCATGGCTTTTTTACCATGATTCTTTAGTCTTTCAAAGTTAATTGTTTTTTTTAACTGTCTTTTTTTCTTTTTTCTTTTTTTTTTGAATTTTTCTTTTTCCCTTTTTCAACCAACATCTTATCAATCCCTTTTTTAAAAAACATTTTTATTTTTCATTTTAGAGTCATATTCTATCCCTTCATAGTAGTTACCCATATTTTTGGCATATATATATATATAAGTTGTTCTCTCTTTAAAATTTTGAGATAGTTTCTTCTAACAGATCAAAATATACCCTAAATCTCTAGTGTATGGTTTTTTTCTACTCTCCTGCCTGATCACATTCTCTCCCTTTTTCTTTTTTCTTTCTTTTCTTTTTTTTTTAAATCATCTTCTTTTTTCAAACAACTTCTTATCAATTCCTTTTATAAAATTTTTTAAATTTTCATCTTTACAGCCATATTCCATCCCTTCATCATATCAACCCTTATTTTTGTACATATATAAGTTTTTCTTTCTTTAAAATTTTGGGAGGCACTTTCTTCTAACAGACCAAAATACACCCAAAATCTAGTATGTGGCACTGATCTATGTACCAGCCTGATCATATTTGATCATATTCTGCTTTTTTTTGTTTTGTTCTGTTTTTGTTTGTTTTTATCTTTATCTTTTTCTTTTTTCTCTCTTTCCCTTTCTTTTCCCCTGGCGTCAGGTCTTTTCTGATTTGTTTAGAGTATATTTTCTGGGGACATTGTTACCCTGTTAGCATTTGTTCTCTCATTAATCTGTTCTCCTCTGGACAAAATGACAAGGCGGAAAAAATCACCTCAACTGAAAGAACAAGAGGTAGTACCGACTGCCAGGGACCTACTCAGTACAGACATTAGTACGATGTTGGATCTAGAGTTCAGAATCATCACTTTAAAGATACTAGCTGGGCTTGAAAAAAGCATGGAAGTTATTAGAGAAACCCTTTCTGGAGAAATAAAAGAACTAAAATCTAACCCAGTCGAAATCAAAAAGGCTATTAATGAGGTGCAATCAAAAATGGGGGCGCTAACTGCTAGGATAAATGAGGCAGAAGAGGGAATCACTGAGATAGAAGACCAAATGATGGAAAATAAAGAAGCTGAGAAAAAGATAAACAACTACTGGATCACGAGGGCAGAATTCGAGAGATAAGCGATACCATAAGACGAAACAACATTAGAATAATTGGGATCCCAGAAGAAGAAGAAAGAGAGAGAGGGGCAGCAGGTAATATTGGAGCAAATTATAGCAGAGAACTTCCCTAATTTGGGGAAGGAAACAGGCATCAAAATCCAGGAAGCACAGAGAACCCCTCTCAAAATCAATAAAAATAGGTCAACACCCCAACATCTAATAGTAAAATTACGAGTCTCAGAGACAAAGAGAAAATCCTGAAAGCAGCTCGGGAGAAGAGATATGTAACCTACAATGGTAGAAACATTAGATTGGCAGCAGACCTATCCACAGAGACCTGGCAGGCCAGAAAGGACTGGCATGATATATTCAGAGCACTAAATGAGAAAAATATGCAGCCAAGAATACTATATCCAGCTAGGCTGTCATTGAAAATAGAAGGAGAGATAAAAAGCTTCCAGGACAAACAAAAACTAAAGGAATTTGCAAACACAAAACCAGCTCTACAAGAAATATTGAAAGGGGTCCTCTAAGCAAAGAGAGAGCCTAAAAGCAACAGACCAGAAAGGAACACAGACAATATACAGTAACAGTCACCTTACAGGCAATACAATGGCACTAAATTCCTATCTTTCAATAGTTACCCTGAATGTAAACGGGCTAAATGCCCCAATCAAAAGACACAGGCTATCAGATTGGATTAAAAAACAAGACCCATCGATATGCTGTCTGCAAGAGACTCATTTTAGACCCAAAGACACCCCCAAATTGAAAGTGAGGGGATGGAAAACCATTTACCATGCTAATGGACACCAAAAGAAAGCTGGGGTGGCAATCCTTATATCAGACAAATTAGATTTTAAAGCAAAGACTGTAATAAGAGATGAGGAAGGACACTATATCCTACTTAAAGGATCTATCCAACAAGAAGATCTAACAATTGTAAATATCTATGCCCCTAACATGGGAGCAGCCAATTATATAAGGCAATTAATAACAAAAGCAAAGAAACACATTGACAACAATACAATAATAGTGGGGGACTTTAACACCCCCCTCACTGAAATGGACAGATCATCTAAGCAAAAGATCAACAAGGAAATAAAGACTTTAAATGCCACACTGGACCA